>NC_056726.1:1379595240-1379660240 GCF_019279795.1 Protopterus annectens | reverse complement strand
GAGAGCTATGCAGACAGACTGCATTCCATGCAAAACTAGCATGTAGAAACAAATCCTGTAAAGCTAACAGCATTTAATGCATATAACAGCAATACTCACACACTGTCCCTAGGTCTGGAACCTTATACAAACATGTAGTTGGCCTGTGTCCACAAGTCCTGTTGTAAGAGGTATTCCTACCTGTTGTCTGTAACACTGCTACCCCCACACATGAAGAATGTCTTCCATACAGGAAAGGTAAAGGGACAACACCCACATGATGTAGTTGTTTATGGTAGTGAGTTGCTATGACATTGGCTATTGGAAGAACTACACAGCTGTCTGCATGCAATTAGCAAGTGGGGAACAGCAATTGGTGCAGAGGCCGTCACCTGAACATTAGTAATACCTACAAAAGCCATGCTTCAACCTATTCAAACAAGCTCAATTCCAGTAGTGGAGACAGAAAGAAAGAGAGAGAGAGACACCAAAGAAAAAAACACATAAACAAAACCTCAAAATAAGAAAAAAGAAACAAGGAGACAACCTGTACACAGAAGGAACCTGAAGTTAAATCAGGTATGTGAAACATGTAAGCATGTAATTGAATGTAGTACTTGGTCTGTAATAATGGGATAGATGATTATGAAAGATGTATATGTGCCATCAATACTTGCTGTAATGATGTCCTGCTGAACAAATGCTATAGACATGGCATCTGGTGCTGTCTGCAGTGGGCTATATCTGTCAACAGTGCAGATCTTAACAGAATGTCAAGATTTAGCCATCATAGTGTTTGTTCTGTTCCTCAAAACATCTATATTAGTCTGGCAAATAGCTGGAGATGGAAGTAATGAACTTATGACAGACACATAAGATTTAGACCCCACCACCTTCAGAACAGTCATGGTAATGCTAAATGTGTCATGCTACAAACTTCATAGGTTTGTAATAGGAGTACCTATGATCTGTCCCTTTATATTCCCCCCAATGTTAGGCTTTATTCACATGTGATGCTCTAAGAGGTGGATAGGTTGTGTCACAGCTGTGGAGCCTGACACACCCTGGGAAAGGACAGCTCACATATGGCAACCAGTAGAGTGTCTGTCAAACAGTCATGTCTGTGCCTCTGCTAGACCAATTAATGGGATGTTGCCCATATCCATATGTTACCTGTGAATATGAGTATTATACATGTTTGTATTATAAATCTAGGATGCCTATATAGGGCATGAGCATAGTAAAGCACTGTTGCAGATGTGTGTGTTAAACTGCATGTGATACATTTAATTAATAACATTCAACTGTACAGTGTTCTTCTGGACAATGTTCACAGCTGTGACAGATATATGTAGTCACTTACACATATACTTGTGTTATGGCAGCTTTATTAATACTTTATCAAAATTGACTTCTCTGTTTTGTCACCCAGTGATGTGGACCAATGACCAGAAGTCCTGGTATAACATGTTGAGATGTATGATTGAGCTGCAAGACTATAAATACAGTGTGCCATAATGACATAGAACACAAATGTATACCAGGTATACCTTGATCATGTGTATGTATGGGTATGTTCAGCTGAAAGGCACAAAAGTAATAACATGCGTCATTAGCAGTCTGGAAAATAGGATGTGCATGTTGCACATGTGTGTAATACCACCGTCACTGCATACAACAAAATAAAATGTGTACTGCTACTGATTTTTGCATTGCCATGGCACTGATATGGGTACTACAGTAGGCATGTGTATCACGTAGTAATCAGAAAAGTGTACAACTGTGTTATGACACACTGTCCATGCCTACCACTAACAGCTATATCAACACCCATATATACTAAATATCAAAGTGTACACTCCCCTGTTGGAATGTCAGGTCTGTGTGTTATATGCCAATGAGACCACAGAAAGTCATGTCAAAAGGTTTCTCACCTCAAATGTGACCCATGACCTGTACAATCCTATTGAAAAAGAAACAAAAGCTGTTTCATGGAAGGTGAGCAACCATTGCCAAGTGAAGATGTGATATGGCGTCAGAGTACAAACCAAGACAAATGGATGCTGTAATCATCTCAGCAGGTGTTTACACAACATATCAGTGTAAGGGTGTGCACACACATTCAACTGGCTTACTGTCCTGAGTATTAATTCCCATATGTTTCCACAGGACAGGTTGTTATGATCCCTATTGAACTGAGCAGGCTATAGGATACATCACAGTTGGGGATTGTGTTGACATGTACTTTTGTGAGGTCATGTTCCAATTGCACAAGTACCATGCATTATAACAGTGGTGTATACACTTCATATCCACTGTAGCTATATGGAATCAGCAGTACCTTACCTGTACAACCATCCTCCACCAACAATAGAGTAATCCCCTTTGGTGGACAGCACCAGGACACAAAGCACATACTAGGTTGCTATAGTGGCTGTACAGGGACACATAGGTGCAGACCACAACTTGTAAGCAAGTGCATCTCTATCTGAGCAAGCATGTAGGTTAACATGCGACTTTCTGTAAGGCTGACTATGAATAGAAATCAGACATATCCAGACCACCAAGGCCAATTGCAACCATGTCTCCACATATGTACGCAGTCTCAGAGCCAGTAACACAAATCAACCTGTACTGGTGGTAAAGCACTCCTCAGACACACATGCCATGGATACAGGCAACCTGCATCAGACAGGATAGGTAGGAAAAGTAGTACCCTGTCCACAACATTAGTACAGGAGGATATGCACATCAATCACACTCCTGCCCACATCAATGGTGAGCATGGAGATAATGCCAACTGATGGCAACAACAAGTCTCCATGGGGCATGAGAACATCACAGTTTGCCTCCTACATGAACACAGGCATGTGCTCACAGTTCTATCACACAATGCAGTCAAACACACATATGCCACCTTCCACACACCATCCACATGGAAGATAGCCACTGTCATCCCTCTACACAGAAATGAATGGTAAATAGTGGATTATGCCATTAAGTGTCCATCATTGGGGGAACTGGAAAGGTCAGGGTTAGGAGTGTAATGTAAGATGCCAAAGCCATGAAGGTTGCAGTGTTATGGTATAGTCTGGATTATTTGCAAGTAATATCTACTGTTGATGTGCACGTGGACAACCGTATGCATCCTGTGACTTTTTTTCCTGTTTAGGTCTTCCAGGTACAATGTCTCGGGAATGTCTGCCCGCATTCACAAACATGGAAAATGATGCAATCATCCAATACCTCATTATGCATCATGTCATACGATTCGGCCACAGGGCTCAGGATCTGCAAGAAAGGACCACCCTGTGGTACAAGTTCACCCACAGGGTAAATGATATCGGCATGCAAAACTGTAATTATGAACAGGTGCAGCGTCACTGCACAAATCTGATCCATCATGCCCGTCAGCATGCTGCTGCTGTTATGAGGGACCATCTAGCCACAGGTGGGGGTCATGCCATCCAGCTCCCACTGACAAATGCTGAGGAGCTCTTCGCCAGCCTTGGGGCAGCTGCCCACCAGACAGCATTGTGGAGGTGGGTGCCACCCACTCAATGGAAAAGGAGCATGCAAGTAAGGTCCCAGGGGACATTACTAGACCACTGTTCTTATCCATTTTTATCTGTAAAGTATCTACATGCATATGTCAGGTAAGATAATCTGTTACTGCAGTGTAGTAATGAACAGATGTGCATAATGTCTAGTATTGTGGGTTTGTACTTGTGATGTGGTGAAATGCTGATCCCACCCTGTGCCATTGCCACAGGTGTAGCTACTGACATCACATCTGTCATACAACTATTTAGGTCCCTCTGGTATACAACTGGGGCAGCAGTCTGTAGCTTGTGAGCATGGAGTTGTTTTGTTCAGGTCTGCCAATACACCGGCCATGTTATGGTCATGCTATTTGCCATGCACACATTTAACACACCTACCCATAATGCTTGCTGTACATGTTCACTTATTGTTGGAGTTAACTGCACTGCATCACAGTAGTCACCATGATAGCATATCTGAAGGGTATGTAAGAGTCCTGCAGTATACCTAAGAACCTGTCAGTGCAAGATGTGTGGACAAAGATGAATATAATGGTGGGTCAAATGGCCTACAGTAGGGACATGTCTGAAACATTAGCCTTATAAAGTGGCAACAACAGTGTATACACCACTATTAGAATGGCAAGTGTTCCTGATATATACAACAGCAAACCACAATACCACATGCCACACCTTTTACAACCTGTAATGTAATCCTAACATGAGCAATGAATGTATAATATGGAATCCTAAGTTAGGACAAGAAATATAGGGAATACATACCTTAACAAACACTGGAAGCATATGTGTGCACACAGTCCAAATAACATATTGTGGAAGCAGCTTGTGATGTACTGACAGCATTCACTCTTCTTGAGTACACACCTTTCATAAGTACAGGGCCTCAATGCCACACCAAGTAATGGTCTGCTGTCCAAGAAGTATGTCCATGACATTTGCCCACTCACCTGCAAGAGAGACAGCTGTGGCTTGCACAAATCATAGAAATCATGAAATGGATCCCATATCCAAAAGATGGCACTCAGGAGGGGGAAACGTGCCGTACCTCACCATTGCATATAGCATGGCAAACAGTGCAGACAGTCATGTATATGTGTATGAAGTATGGGGCAACATTGATGCAGAAAGTAATCAGATGCCCATCCAAAACAGATGACAAAACATGTTGCAAACTGGTCATGGAGGCTGCCCAGAAACATGCAGCAACAATGAGGGACTTGCAGTAATATCTAGCAAGTACTGCCTGTGCAGTATCTGTCCACAATTGCCTGGATTCTGCATAAGTGTGGCCTATGGATTAGGGTAATCAGACGGAAGAGTTGTCCCACTTGATACATCATCCAGGTTCTCTACAGGTAGCATAAGCATGACATCAAGTCTCCTAAAGGCATGTGTTGCAATGTGTAATTGTGTCATGAGACCAAGGCTCAAACCTACAGACAGTATTCATAAATATGCATGTGGTGTACAAGCAACACCTCACTCCACCTCAAGGCCACCATCACCAATATCTAGCTTGCTGGTGCCACTGTACACCTTTAGGTTTGCTGTTCATTAGCTGGAATTAGGCCAGTAGACACTGTGTTTGGAATTTGGAACACTGAAAAATTTCACTCATATGTGGCCATAATTGTCAAACATCTGCAATAAGGCTGAGGATGGGGAGGGGTGTCAGCTTGAAACACAACAGTGAACTGAAACATACATCCATAGCTTGCTAAGAATAGCTGTATCTGAACACAGTGAAGGTTATGAATTGTGCCAGACATAACCCTGACTCTACAGCAATAGTGAAGCCACAGTGTGACCTCCAAGGGCTGTGCACATGAGCTGACCTTGCAAACTGGCAGAGTTGGGGAACATTTGTAGTGCAGAGTGATCAAATAATGGCAAGTGAAGATGGGCCATGCTAATATACACCTTCCATCAATAGTGGCTGCTGTAGTTCATTTAACAGGTGCTTCAATAAACCATTATGTTAAGGATGTGCACACTTATGCAAACCACATATTGTATGCATCTCATTCAGCATCTGCATGATGAACACATTTGTTTGATACTGCATTGGATTGCACAAGTCATATGTCACATATCAGGTGTGTGTAATGTTAAGAAATGCAGTATTGTGGCCCGATTGCATACCACAGAAGAGGCTGGCATGTCAACAAGGGTGAGTACACTCCTCATATCCACAACTGGAATTTATTGCACATACATGCACTGCTGATGATGAGATCTGCAAATCAAAGGACAGGCATTAATTACTGACATCAGTCCTCATATCATCCCAGGTATGTTTCAGAGAAACACATAGGGGCTGTGAGCAACAGAGAAAACATAACTACCACACATATACACATTCAGCAATGGTGTGTACACTTGTGAGGTATAGTGCAAAGTACATGCTAGTGTGCTGTATAGGTGCACAGCAGTACTCTGTACATGGGTGCAGTGTGTTCCTGGGGAAGGGGCATCACGTACTAACACAACCCATTCATCACAGAGATGTATAATGTTAGTAACAAAGACTGAGTATGGCTGCAGTGCAGACAGTATCTTTGTGCTACCTCATCTGTACGTGTGTGTGTGTGTGTGTGTGTGTGTGTGTGTGTGTGTGTGTGTGTGTGTGTGTGTGTGTGTGTGTCTGTGTGTCTGTGTAGAAGTAAACCATAACATACAGGTCTTAATTTACATTTCTTGCCTGCCCCTCAAAGGTGGTGAGGTGGGTCAGGGTCCCTCCTGCAGGCAAACTGATGTTAGTGTCCATACAGACTCTGACAATGATGATAAGCATAGTGAGGCACAGGCAAGGTTGTCAGGGGCTGAATCTGTGCCATTGGTTGATATCCCATTTTTATCCACCCTATCCCCGCACACAGTCACAATGCCCATACATACCCCATCACCAGTGTCCGTAGATGAGAGACAATTGGTGGGTGGTGGCATGGGACAGGAACGTGTGGTGACTATGGCAAGTGTGCCTGTATACAGCAGCCATATCCAGATGACCGTTGAGGTCCCACACAGGCAGATGTACAGGGGTGCTTATAGGAGGGCTGCTGGCCATCATGCCCCTAGCAGAAGTGCCACAGCAGGTGCCACCAGACACATGTTTTGGGCCATCATGGTGCACAGACAAGCATGGAACATTACACCAGAGATAGTCTAAGGCTCCAGAGGGGTACTTTTCTGTGATCTTGCAGGTGCTCACCATTATTTCGCAGAGGTCATGGATAGACAGTTGATTGAGATGGTGGGAGTCCTCGACGGTGTGGTGTCTGTGGTCGAGGATGTGGTGGGAGTAGGGCATCAGCCATGTGGACGTAGGTCAGCAACACCAACAGGTGGAGGTCTATGTGGATGTGCAACAACTCATGGCTGCTTCCAAAGTGGCAGTACCAGCACCAGCACTGCAGGGGGGGAGATGTCCACACCACAATGCAGCAGGCCACGTGCACATGGTCCTGGCCTGTCCCAACAGGGATGTGGATCCGGCAGACAATTGTCATCATCAAGGGAGAGTACAACATATGGGCTTCTGCCTGGTAGTGCTTGTGCAACCCCGGGCAGGCACAGTTCCCATGTCTGTGGCTGGACACGGTGAACTGTACACCCTGCCATGTACGGTCTGCAGCTGTCCAACAAACTCCTGTATAGGGCAGGCACATGGCAGAAATGTGTGCATACATACACACACACACACATCACCAACACAGCTAGGGCACCTCCATACCTACACACACATCTGTACAGTCCATTTAATAAAGAACCCCCTAACCCACACACATGATGTCAACCAAATGTCTCAGCCTAGGCCTCTAGCAAAACTACAACACACCCTGTACATATGATGATTCCTGTGCCACATACTTGTCCATCCATACCATGCAGGAACATGCTAATATGGTTCTGATGTACAGGGTGAAAGTACTAAGGTTTAGCAATGTAATCCTGTTTAACATGTTGTCAGCGGGAATGATTAATGCTTACATGTCAGGGTGTATAGCTGTCCAACCATGATGCATTATAGCTGTTATTAACACTGACTGTGGTCTCCATAATGTATTCTGTTTGTGTTCTAGGTGTCTATGTGTCATCAGGATGTTTGTCTCCTGTCCTTTTCTGCAAGGGGTGTGGCACTTTAGTGACACATTGACTGTGTCATATCCTGGGTACAGCTGAACACAAGTAACAGGTCTGTATAACAGTTACTGCATGTGCCACATGGCTGATAGGTCTGAGGGGTGTATACAGGTGAGTGCATGGTGGCTGATGTAAGCAGCTCTTCTACAGTGGACAATGGTAAGTGTACTGGATGGCACACACCAAATGTTTGTGAATAACACACATACATAGGCTTTGGTGTTGATGCAATACACAGAGAATACTGTTCATGTGGATGTACTTCATTTTTCAGTGAACTCATTTTGGCCTATGTAATTCCACCAAGACCAAATTGCCAAAACATCACATCAGTAAATAATCAGTCTGCCAGTTTAATGTCATTGATATATGTCCTCTTCCCAGTTGTAGTGCAGTCCTGGAGTTGGTAAACACAGGTGTGCTGGTGTAGGTGGCACACCCCCCCACATTGGAGGGTGTGAGGTGGCGTAGAACCACACATAGTGTGATTAACAACTACTTAACCTGTTAACATAAACTGTACAGTATAACAGCACACTAAGTGGGGGGATACACACAACAATAACCCCAATGTGGGTGGCTGTGCCCACAACAACTACACCCAGCTATATATACCAACTCCAATATCATGTACAGCTGTACAGTGGGGAAGAGGACATTTACACATCCACTACATGTTTTGATGGAATGAATTTCCACAAGATGATTGCTTTGAAATGTTACCTTTTGCCAGTTAGTTCTCAGACAAATGATCTCCTGGGACATATATTTTCTGCAAACTGAAGTAGATCCCTTCACATACACACACACTTACCTGGCAACGCTGAGAGTAGAACCCCTACCTAGGTACTTATCACTAGTAATGTGTTTGGCTTAATTGCCCACACCACAGAGCTTTTAGGGTGAGGTGTGTCCCCAGTTTCCTGTTAAGTGAAGAACATCACTAGGCCTTGTACTGTATGGTAATGGGGGATGTACTGGGTGTTAATGAACAATACATAATATGACATACTGTCATATACACATTGACAAACACATACAGTCATAGACACATTGGACAGACCTGGGTTTAGCAGTGCTAACTACCTTGTCAGTGAGGCCATACTGTTACAGAGTTTTTGCACACAGCACATGCATCATTGGGCTGGATAGTGTAATTTGTTACCTGTATGGTTGATGATGACAGCGATCCTCATACAGTGGACCTTTGGACATGTACTGGGGGTACCATGGTGTAATGACAGTATACCCAGCACCCACACCCCACATTAGATATTGTACTCACTGAAACCCATGCTAACGCTCTGACATACCCAGAATCACACATTGACCAGGACTGCAATACAAACCTTTGTCTATCTAATCTGATTAGTGCTACTACAGGAAATGCATTTATTGCACATGCCACAGGGATAGTAGGGTGAGGGTTTATCTTGGCTCTCCTAATGCCAGCAACATCACCATCCCTTATACTATATGGCAAGGTTTAGTGTATTTGGGGAATGTGGCCAAAGAATGCTGTCTCCTACAAATATGCACACTCACACACAACTGCACACACATACACATGCACATACTCACATTTGCCAGGACTCAGAGGGTAACTCATGCCTATCTACCCATTTGTAGAACAGTGTTATGCTGGTACTGCAAGCTCCAGGTAGGCCATAGGGTGAAGAGTGTGACAAGGTACATTTAATGTGAATTACAGCAGCAGCCATTTCTAAGTATAGCAATGGGGGGTGTAATGAGTGAGAAGGCCGTCAAAGTATTTACAACTACAAGTTTACAAACTTACAGACACTGTTATTCTCAGTAATGCACACTGACACTTTTGTCAGTACTGAGGTCCATAGGTTCAGGTGTTCCTAGGTGTGTACCAGGCTAATGTCTGTGGAGAGATGAGAAGAGTAGGGCATGTAGGTACACTGGTATCATGGCACCTGACATTTGTCAGCAGGCCATCTATTAACCAATGACACTTGAGTGAACTCAGAGAGACAGTTAAATTCAACATCCAATCATCTGGTTGTCTCTTGCATAGGGCCAGTGAGGTGCTCCAATTGACATGTATGCAACATATATTGCATAACATGGCCAGTGTCTGGGTTACAGACCTGTACCCAAGCATGTCCTGTTGACTGTGGTAGTCTGGTTGAGGTATCCATGGAATGTGGTGCATACAGGGTGGGGTTTCCTAGCTGTGGCATTCATAACACAGCTGAGCAGATATGTCAGTGTCAGTCAATCAGAGATTGTCTGTAAGCAGCCAAGATGGATACCTGACATCTGCACATCTGTACAGAGGACAGAAAGAAATTAGCTATCCAACAGGTTATGCATTAGGAAGAATGTTTTGACAGATAGACGTCTGACACTGATACGTATGCCATTACTTCATGACAGCAGTCCTTAATGACATTTCATAAACACTTAGTAGTCTACAGTTAATATCAACATATCAGATCAATATCCAATATGAGATACTTAAAAATATACATGTCAAACACCAAGAACATGATAGTCAGTACTCAGAGTCCAGCTTTGCATGCAGGGGTGTATGGTTCCAGTACTACAATCTGCAATTTACTCTTACTTTGAAAAGCACTGTTTATTATATATGTTATATAGCATATGCCCATAACATGTAGTGGAGTCGTACATCAGCACCATAACTCTCAACCTCTTAGTGCAAGGGAATGTAATGTAAGTATTGCAGTTATAAATGTAGAATGTTGCTACAGTAACAGGGGTTGTGTCAACAGACATGTTGTGCAGGAAGGCTCTTCTGAAACTGACATGTATGTCATCAGTTACTGACAGACATCATAAAATCATCATAGTGAAGTACTACACAATCACAGTAATTTATTTATTTATTTTATTTTATTTTACATTTGTTTACCGGGAAAGTCTGACTGGATATATGTCCATTTTCAGCAGAGGCCCGGGGAGGAAAGATCCAGAAAGCAGAGTACAAATACATTAGGAACAACAGAAACATTTAGAGATAAATTTAATATGCAGTTTTCAGTAGGGTTACAAACTTAGATAAAACATAGTAGACAACATCAAAATCATGCTGCATCAGTTTCAGACAATAATACATGCAATTATGGGGTAAGTCCCATCAAGAATTCATACACTTATTGAGTATATGATTGAAGTGCTTAGGGAGAGTTTGCAGGAACAGCGGGTGGTGATTAGTTGGGGTTTAAGCAGGGACATTGCCAACACTGTTGGAAGTGTAGTTTGAGGCTTTTTTTGAACTGGGTTAAGGAGGACTGGTGAGTAAGTTCGGCAGGTAGCATATTCCAAGTTTTCCCTACTGAGTTGGTAAATAGAAAGTCCCCAGCCACATTTATGCTCTTAGTTGTTTGTACCAGCAGTTTTTTCCCAAAATCTCTTTATTTCAATTTTCTTTTTTCAAATAATAACAATACGATAACTCAAAAACACAAATAAACAATACAAATACCTATCTAAAGAAAACAGACAACAATCTCGTTCCGAGAAAATTATACATTATATATATATACAATATATACACAAGAAGTCACTACATCGTCAAGTAAAGTATGAGAATTCTTATATTCATTTTGTATCATAAGGGATAGTTAAAATGAGGATAGTCTATACATAAAGTAAAAATAGAAATTTAACCATTTATTTGTATGTTAAGGGAAAATATCTAGTTACACATATACTAAGAGAAGGGAGAAGATGCAAGAAAGACTGGTTATACTACATTCATTTCTTATTTAAAGGTTAGCTTTTCATGACAATTTGTAGCCGAATTTTATTTGTCAAGAATTACATCTAGTAAGTAACCCCAAAATTTTTGGTAATAGCATTTGTTTTTTGTTTTTGAATAAGTTAATTTGTGAGATGAGATATATTTGATAGCAAGATTGCTAAAATTTTCCCATGTAATTGGTGACATGACATTCCATTTCTTTGTAATAAAGAATTTAATAAGGGCACACATCGTAATAAAGACATGTTTTAATATTTTTGGAAGTTGATTGATATTCATGTGCAATATAGCTGTCTCCCAATTAAGGGTTGATTTTTCATATCCCATCTTCTCTAATCTTACCCTCAAGGAACACCATTTGTCAGCAGAGTGTAGTGACCTCAGGTTGCTGTATGGTGTGATTTTCTTATTTAGTGCTGGTGTTTGTTTTAGAACTGCGGTGGTGGTGCTGCGGTAGCATTGTCGCCTCACAGTTAGACGTTGCACGTTCGATTCTCAGTTAGAGCGTCTTCTGTGTGTCGACATGTGTGAATGGGTGTTCCTTCACTGAAGGTTGTGCGTTAGGCCCGGCAAGCCAGCATGTAAAACTCTACTGCCAATCATTAGCGGACCGGAGTTCTGCTGTGGCGACCCTTAACCGGGAAAAGCCGAAAGACAGTTTTTTAGTGCTGGTGTTTGTTTTGGGATGACATAGTATTCTGTGGGTTATTACAAGTTGGTTGTATCAGAGAAGACCGGGCCATTCCACCCGTCCTAGTTGAGTTAGGTTGATACAATGGTGGGTCCTAGAGGTAGCACCTGTAGCAAATCTAGCAATGTGGTTGTAATGATCCTGTGGAATACAGCAGAAATATGACCAATAATCATGGACAGTCTGAAACAATCTGGTCAGTCCAGTGGTATACACAGAACTCCTTAGTGCAAGACGTGTGGACCAAGCCTGACAAAAGGGATGTTTACAGCCATAGAAATGGGGATATACCACAAATAGTGGCGTAGATAAGCTCACACAGTTGATGCATTCACACCCTCCTGTCTGTCCTAGCATATATTAACTGAAGGAGCAGAGGTCCCAAGCCCACGTACTTCCCACTAGTTAGTGACATACATCTTCACAGCATGCCACTGCTTTGTCAGAAATATACAACACATATGGTGGCCAGGCAACAGTACATCTGACAAATACCTGGACATAACATCACACTAGGTAAATACACTGAGCTGCTAGGCATGTCACCAAGCACTGTCTAAACTACAGGCAGACTGCCACAACACTAACCCAAGTTTCCTATGGGAGAATACACATGTAATTGCAAATATAGCAGGCACTATAGGCATGTAACAGCATGGGGTAACAGACACCCGTGTGAAAGTGCATACCCACAACCAATCTCAACACAGTCACAGTCACATTATGGTAAGCCTAATTAATAGTAAATGATATGGACTGTGTGAACAAAACCATCCTCATATTTGCCACTCACACACTAACCTTACATATACTGGCCCGATTCACAGTGTAGTCTGATACCTGACTGCGGTATGGGACATGTTTCAGTCAGGCCCTACAAACATATACACAGATAGGGTACCAGAAACTGGAGCAGCATGCAATGTCAGATAGAAAAAGACCAAGAACACTGACATCTACCCCAGTCTGTACACAGGCCAAATAGCATATTCACAATACACTGCTACACAATACTGACACTCTGTCAACAATCACCATAAGTACACAAACCTCACTACTGTACAGACTACAACAGAATGTCCAGGTTTTGTCCTCAAATGTAAGGCCTTTTGTACATAATATGTCTGGCAGTCTGATATATCACTGGCTTGATATCAGGAATGATTTCAGTAAATAATGATATACTGTACATATGCACCTCTTACTGCATGACATATGGACAAAGGTGACAGACTTGCGGGACAGAAGCACAAACACAGGGCCCATATTGACATATTGCTTTGATAAACTGAGAAAATTCCTGGTGTAACAGGGTTTGCTGTGACAAATCTCTTCTGAGGGATAAGAAGTCAGTAACACACATGGATGTTACCATGTACTGACTGCAGTCATCAGAGTATGCTACTGCATTTCTAAAGACAGAAGATGTGTGAGTAACATACCACATCTAAGACTCCAAACTCTGGCCAGTCTGCAGATATCCCTACAGGTGAGAGTTTCCTCAACCACATAAAACTGTCATGCCAGACTTTAAATCATACAGAACAGCCATATCCACACAATCCCTAACAAACTTTACTTAAAATGTAGAACACCAATACTTACATTTTGTCCCCATGTCTGGAACATCCCCCTCCAGTTTGCTGGCCTGTCTCCACAGTATTTGTTGTAAGAGGTACTTCCAACTACCCTCTGTGACTATGTTTGTCAGACACCCACATGAAGTCCTGATCACAGTGAAGGAAAAATGCCAGCACCCACATGAAGTGCTTAGTTATAGGAGTGTGTTTCCCTGCAATTGGCTATAGGAATGATACTACAGCTGTTCCACATGCAATTAGCAAGTGGGCGACTCCAATTCGTGCACAGGCCATCAGCTGATCATGAGCATTACATACAAAAGTAAAGCTGCTGCCTATGCAAAACAGATGTATTTTTCCACATCTGCTAGAGAAGGAGACAGAAAGAGAGACAGAGAGAAGGTAAGAAAGGAAGAGAGAAAGATCCAAGTGTGTTTGTTTATGATCCGTGGGTGGAGAGTGGTCTCTGGGTATTATAATGGTTGCCTATATTGTTTACTAATCCATACTGTCACATAGTAATTGCACATGGCAGTAGACATTTATGGCTGTGGATTGTCTACAACAACCTATACAGTGTTTGACAACTGTTGGCCTTGTAATGTGGACATTAGGACATATAGGTCCCCAATATAATAATGTAGCAAAACCCACACTGCAATGGATCCTGTCATTACACAATCACTCTACCACCCACACAACATACTGATGACACACATACTTACCAGTACTGAGTTTCAAACTCCTACCTGGCTATGTATTGTTATTACAGTATTACACAGTTATCACATGCACCGCGGAGCTTACATGTTGGAAAATTGTCCAAAGGTATCTTTGAAGGTGAGTGACATCAGCAGTAGTGCTAAAGGAGGGGTAAGGAAAGTGTAGTAAGTGTGAATGTCCACAAAATCAGGTGTCAATAAAGACACACACATACTCTCTCATGCATTATCACAGTTGCCAGTACCATGATAAGAACTCCTACCTAACTAGTTTGCTACACTACAGTATTATGCTGTTATCGCAAGCTACATGGAGTTTATAGGGCTGAAACTTGGCCAAAGGGTTATTTCAAGGTGACTGACATCAGCAGGCATGCCAAAGTGTGGCAATGGGAAGTTTAGTGAGTGTGAATGGCCTCAAAATCATTCATCTTCACACACACACACACACACACACACACACACACACACACACACACACACACACACACACACACACACACACACACACACACACACACACACACACACACACACACACACACACACACACACACACACACACACACACACACACACACACACACACACACACACACACACACACACACAAACACTCATGCACTTGCCAGTACTGAAATCCATAGGTTCATTGCTTCTCAGGTGTGTAGTAGGTGAATGGGCCTGAAGGCTCTACAATGCTAAACCAAGGAAATACCTTGGCATCAGGCCACATGACAATAGTCCCCAGTGTGGCTCAGGGGTGTAGTCCCTGGCATGGTCCCCAGGGGAGGGTATTGAATTTACCATCCACTCATCTGGGTTTCTATTGTGGGTGGCCAGTGATGTGCACTGCTTCCCATGTATGTGATCTATATTCCATAACATGGACAGTGTCTGGGTTGTGCACATGTCCCACATGCATGTTCTTTGACATGTGGAAGTGTACTTGAGGTCTCTGGGGCATGTTGTGTGGACATATTGATATCTTCAGATGTAGCATTCCTGACCTCATTTGGTGAGACCTGGCTATGTAACTGAGGTCGGGATTCCACCTACATTGACAGTATGATATGGATATTCAGTAGAGTTAGTGGCATCTGTCCATATAGGGCATGTGTATAAGGCACGGTATTCCCTTTGTGGGGTATGTTTGGAGACTCTACAGTTGTTGCAGGTGTCCAGTGGGGAACATGGCAAAAGGGCAACTGTACACATTTATTTGGCTACTGAGGGGATGGAACAGGGTACCATGTCCTTTTAATTTCTGGAAAACACACAGTTAGGAGATGTAGCACATCAAAGTACTTTCTGATATCAGTGGCACTGTTGTGGTCAACAGGTACGTAGTCCACTGCTATCACACCGTGGTTACTATCTGGGAAGCAATAAGCAGGGGAACTACCAATATAGTGGTTATTGCCTAGACAAGTGTGTTTGAGTATGATACGTGGGTGGATAGTGTTCTCTGAGTAATAGAAGGGTTGCCTATATTGTCCACTAATCCATACTGTCACATGTAGGGCTGTGAATTGTCTAGACCAACTTCTCCGGTGTTTGACATCTGTTGGCCTTGTAATGTGGACATTGTGACATATACTAGGTCCTCAACATAATAAGTTCGCAAATCCACCCCACAATGGATCCTGTTATTACATAATCACAGCAATCCCCTCACAGGATACTGAAAACAGACAAACACACACACTTGGCAGTACTGAGATTCAACCCCCTACCTAGCTATGTATTGCTATTACAGTGTACTGCATTTATCACACACATCACAGAGCTTATAGGATGGCTGCTATCCCTAACAGAACCAGAATGCTATCCTTCAAAAAAAGGAAGCCAATCTGGTGGTCCCCTGCCATAAACAAACTCTACAACAGAAGAAAGAAACTGTTGCAAAAAAGAATATAATCCCATGATTGGAGTAACCCACTGGTTAGCCTCAGTAAGAAGCTGAGATCCCTCAAAAAACCTCCAAAGTTAGTTATGAAAACAATATCACCACTGATTCTAAAGACAACCACAAAGCATTCTGTAGCTATGTCAAGAATCTCAATGGAAACACTCAGATCTGCTCTGAGTTACAGCACAATGGCACTAAATATACAAAACCAACTGATATTGCCAACATCCTGGCAGATAGGTTCACTGCTAACTTTACCCCCCCCTCTCACCCCCTAAAGGGCCCATCTCTATACCGGAAGAATGCAAAGTTCCTGTAATCACGGCTGCACAGGTAAAAACCACACTCTCCAAAGCCAAGAACACAGCATCCATGCAACCTGACAACATCCCAGGCTGCATTCTACATGAATTACAGAATGAACTGTCACCCCACCTAAGCACAATGTTCAATCATAGCGTCACCTCAGGTTTTGTGCCCACTGAATGGTGCACAGTGACAGTTATCCCACTCTACAAATGGGAAGCCACCACGGACGCTGGGAACTACCGCCCCATTAGCCTAATGAGCCTGGTCTGCAAGGCCATGGAATGTTTCATCATGGAACTTATAAACAAAGACATTGGTAATCTCCAAACTCTGAACCTCACCCAGTTTGGGTGTGTAAATGGCAGATCATGTCTCCTAAACCTAAGAGACTTCTTTGAAGCAGTCACCAAAGCTGTAGACGAGGGTAAGGTGGTTCACACAGCCTATCTAGATCTCACCAAGGCTTTCAACATCATTCCCCTTCCTGGAATTATAGATAAACTCGCTAAACTAGGTATAAATTCCTATGTCACAAGATGGGTTGCCAACTGGCTCACTGACAGAACCCACAATGTAAAAGTAGCAGACTCCAAATCTGACTTCAGATCACTGACAAGTGGAGTACCACAGGGTTCAGTCCTGGGTCCTCTCCTGTTTGGAATCTACTTTTCTGAAGTATAGGCTAACACAGAAGGTCTTTGGCTAATGAAGTTCGCAGATGACTGCAAACTAGAAGACATAATTGAAACTCTTAATGATGTGGACATCCTACAAAAGGGCCTCACTGAGACAGATGCCTGGTGTCAAAGCCATGGCTTCAAGCTCTATGCCAAAAAGTGCATTGGCATCGCCTTTCTCTGTACCCATGAGCTACCACATAGGTGGTAGTCTACTTAACACTGAAAGTGTGATAAGAGACCTTGGGACATAGGTGGACAGTAGTCTCTCCTTTGATAATCACATCACCACAGTAGTCAGGAAATCCTTCTATGTGGCACATCTCATCACAAAAGGTTTCTCATCCAGGAAAAAAGAGGTCATTGTTCCCCTCTACTCATCACTCATTAGACCCATTATAGAGTACAGCACCCCTGTTGGTATGTACCTCACAAGACATCTACAACAACTGGAAAGGCCACAGAAATACCTCACAAAGAAGATGACCAGCCTCAAACAGATGCCCTATGCAGACCATCTCAAAAAACACCAGCGTTACTCCATTGCATATCGCCTACTCAGAGATGATCTCTGCCTAACATAGAAAGCTATGTCAAGCCCAAAGCTGTTGGACATTTTCCATTTAAAGAAATCCCAATCCCTCCAAGCTACATGCTCTAGGGACCTAAACCATGTCACCACAATAAACAGAACATGATGGAGGGATAGATTCCTGTCCCAGAGACTTCCCATACTCTTGAACAAACTACATATCTATATCAAACAAAGCTCCTTATTAGCACTCTTCAAGAAAAATCTTAATGATTGGATGGGAAATAGGAAATTCACCCCGGGGATCACCTCTGTGGCTCTGCTTGACAGGGGCACAGGAAAAATATTTTCTTGGGTGGCTAAAGCCAGGATACCTTTTTGACTAGGCTTGTATAGGCCCTAGGGCTGATAGCCTAGTACCTACCTATAAACCTATGAACACACACAGTTTCCATGTCTGGGATTAGAACTCCTACATAAATAATATGCTACACTACAGTATTAGGCAGTTAATGCAAGTGCCACACAGCTTATATGCTGAAGAGCTGTCCAAAGGTATCTTTGAAGGTGAGTAACATCAGCAGCAGTGCTAAAGGAGGGATAAGGGAAGAGTAGTAATTGTGAATGTCCATAAAATCAGGTCTCATCAAAGACATGCACACTCGCTCACACAATCACACACAGTTGCTATGTCGGGGATTAGAACTCCTACCTAACTAGTATGCTACACTATAATACTATGTAGTTATTGCATGCACCATGGAGCTTACAGGGATAGCATTTGGCCAAAGGGTTATTTCAAGGTGACTGACATCAGCAGGAATGCTAAAGTAGGGCAATGGGAGGTGTAGTGAGTGAGAATGGCCTCAAAATTATTCATCTCTACACACACACAGTTTCCATGTCTGGGATTAGAACTTCTATCTAATTAGTTTTACACACTACAGTATTACACACGTATCGCAAGTGCCATGTTGCTTAGAGAGTTAAAACTTGGCCAGAGGATTATTTCTAGGTGACTGACATCAGCATGAGTGTTAACATGGGTAATGGGAAGTGCAGTGTGTGTGTGAATGGGCCATAAATCATTCCTCTGGAAACACACACACACACACATTCAGTCACACACAACTTTATATTTGGCAGGACTGGATATACAAATGCTAGATGAATACTGATTTGTACTATCATGTTACACAGCTAACACAAGCACCACAGACACTATAGGGCTGAGGTCTACCAAAAGGAATGTCTACAGTGATTGACAACAGCACATCATGTGATATCGGCCATTTGGATGTGTGGTGGGTGGGACAGGCCTCATAATGGAATTTTCTTTGTCACTGTCTGTCTCTCTCTTCCCCACATCTCTGTGTGTGTATGTTTGACATATTATAGTGTGTTGGCCTTGGATATGTGTGAGTATTCCTATCCACTGTGTTTGCAAAGCATGAATGGTGTACAATTTGGTGTGTGTGCACAGCCATCTGTGAATTACAAATATGTATAGCCAACTGTGTTGTCAGACATGGGCTTCATTTCTCTATGTGTAGGAGCATGCCCAGTATGACCTTCTGTATTGAGTGTGTGCATCCACTCCAGGTAGGGTTGTACTCCAGTCCAGGGTTTGGTGTTCTACACCTTCAGCTAGCAACCTGTTTCTGCAGGATATCTTTAGATAGGTTGACAACATGGGGTCACAATGGGTGACAGATAGTGGGATACTGTATCTATTGCTGTCTGTGCTGCTTGTGTTACATGGTTGGTGTTAGCAGAGATATTCAGACATATGCGAATGACAAATATGTATAGCCCACAGTGTTGTCAGACATGGGCTTCATTTCCCTACATGTAGGAGCATGCCCAATATGATCTTCTGTACTGAGTGTGTGCATCCACTCCAGGTAGGGTTGTACTCCAGTCCAGACATATTTGTCTGAGCCCCCAAGCCCTTCTGTGTTGGAGGGAAGCCTTCTAGCTTAGTTTTTTTTCTTATAACTAGCCAGTTTTCTAGTTTCAGCACTCAAATCTGTTTCTTTGATCTCAGCACTTGTTCAGAAAAAAAAAAATTTTTCATCTGCTTTTACTGTACTTGTGTTTCTACCTACGTTATGTTACTTTTGCATCATCTTAAAAGTACTCAATTGTATTTATTACTGCTTAGTGTAACTCATTCTAAGCCTTTTGGTTTAAACACTTGGGCTTCGGACCAGTTGTTTTGCACTGAGAGGGTTTGTGGTCTGCACTGTAGTGGCAGAACAGGTAGCTTACATCCTTCTAGGTTGGGAACTGCTGATTGAGGGCTTAGTGTCTGTTATTCTAAAAGTGTATTAATTCCGGTTTAAGCACTTGGGCTTTCAGGCCAGTTATTTTACATTAAGAGGGTTTGTGGTCTGCACTCTTGTGGGAGGAGAGGCTGGACTCTGCCCTTCTGAGCTGGGAATTTCTGGTTAAAGGCTTATAGTGCATGCATATCTGAACTGCTTCTTACTGAAGTTGGTGCACCTTGTTTGCTGTAGCATAGACTGGATTCGGGCCTGCTGGATCTAGCTTTGTTTGTGTAACTTGAGCACTAATCCAGGCATTCTCTAAAGTATTCAATTGTATTTATTACTGCTTGGTAGTAACTTGATTAAAGTGTAGCTATCATTCTAAGTCTTTTGGATTAAGCACTTGGGCTTCAGACCAGTTGTTTTACATTAGGAAGGTTTGTGGCATGCACTGTGGTGGCAGGACAGGTAGCTTTCATCCTTCTAAGTTGGGAACTGCTGATTGAGAGCCCAGTGTCTGTTATTCTTAAAGTGTATTAGTTCTGGTTTAAGCACTTGGGCTTCAGGCCAGTTATTTTACATTAAGAAGGTTCGTGGTCTGCACTCTTGTGGGAGAAGAGGCTGGACTCTGCCCTTCTTAGCTGGGAATTTCTGGTTAAAGGTTTATAGTGCCTGAATATTTGAACTGTATCTTACTGAAATTGGTACACCTTGTTTGCTGTAGCATAGACTAGATCCAGGCCCACTGAATCTAGCTTTGTTTATATGCTTGTTGTTTGTTTGCTTGTTATTTCCCTGGAACACTAATTCCACCTAATTCTCAGTGCTTCTGTGGATCACTAGTGATATCGGCATTGCTTACTGTACTTATTTCCTTGTTTCTGTTTGTCATTTTTGCATTTAAGTTACCTGTAACACATTGCACTTAAGTTACCTGGCACTTGCTCACTAAAGCAATTATATAAGTCAGCACTAAAAATTAAAAGCACTACACCCTCACTCCCCACTGGCCCTTGTTTTCAATTATTAAGGAATTCTCAATATTATTCTAGCATGTCCAAAGGTCAGTTGTCAATCTCCTCTCCGGTCCAGCTGGTGAATCTGGGAATCTTGAGGCAATGTTACAACTGCCTCATGTACACAGACAACCCTCTCCTCCTCCCAACAAATTCCAACACATGTAAGAGATGCAACCATATAGCCAAACTGGAGGCTAAGCTCTCTCACCTCAGTACTGGCATAACCAGTCAGGAGGAGAAGGAAACCACACTCTCTACAAATCCAGTCTCACATAGACCTACCACGACAGCAAACCAAACACATAATCACACAAAAACAGACTCGGAGGCTCTAAATAAAGATCTGCCTAAGCAGCAGAGACCTCCAAAGCAGACACCCAAGCAACCGCTACCCCAAAACAAAACACATGCAACACATATCTCACAAAGCCAGTGTGCCGAACAGTCACAGCCCTTAAGACTAAACAACACACCTGATACACTTGTAATAGGTGACTCTATCGTCAGGCACACTGACGTCCCGCTCACCAGGCTGAACAAGGAGAGGGTCATGGTGAGCAGCCTGTCGGGTGCTAGGATCCGCCATATAACACGAGCACTCAGGTCACTCCAAGGCAAGTACAAATATGACTCGGTCATTGTCCATGCTGGTGTGAATGACCTGAGACGTACCTCCCTGGACTACATGAAAAGAGACATAAAGGAGCTCTCTGAGCATGTAGCCCAGGCCGGTATGACCCTGACCTTGAGTAGCATCTTATCCTCACCAAGAATGATGCCACAATATGAAGACAAGATGATCAATTTCAACAATTGGCTTAAGTGCTGGTGTCATTCAAAGGGGATCCAATGCCTGTCAGCTTGGGATGATATGCTCGACAAGCCACGATGCTTCACTAGGGACGGCTTGCACCTGTCACCCCTGGGCTTTCGGATATTGGCAAAGGCTCTTGCTACCGCCATAGTGCCTTTTTTAGGCAAGGCTCAAAAGACAAATCCACCTCCATAGGTATCACAAGGGATAAGAAACTAAGAGTAATGCTACTCAACGCCAGAAGTCTAAACCTCAAGATGCACGCACTCTAAACTCTCCTTAGCATGGAGAACATCGATATCTGTGCAGTAACAGAAACCTGGTTCAGGGCTCCCGAGAGCACCCCAGCACTACCAGGTTATACCTCATACCATGCTTTTCCCCAAAACTTGGACCGAACCACAAAAGGAGGGGGAGTATCGATATTCATCAAAGATACCCAAACCTCCAGGTTGGTGGCAAAGCACGAAGCATCAGAGACTATCCATGTGCAACTAACAGTGGGTAAAACTGCCTTCCAGTTTATAGCCTGCTACAGACCACCCTCCCAAATCCAGGAACCCCACTCGGCCTTCCTGAGTACACTGGAAAATATGAAGGTCTCTCCAAACACCATTATATTGGGCGACTTCAACTACCCAAACATAGACTGGGAGCATTACTCTGGCTCCAACACCCTAGCCCAAAGGTTCCTAGAATTTATAAACTCAAATGCTATGGAACAACTTGTTACCACTCCCACAAGAGGGGAAAACATACTGGACATGATCATCACCAACATGGGGACTCTATGCTCCAGACCAGAAGTGTATCCCTCACTGGTAAGATCAGACCATAAACTAATCTCACTGGATATTCACATCCCGACCCCACCCCCTGCCCAGAAAACCACAGTGAAAAACTTCTCTAAAGCAAATTTCACACTCCTCAAAACTGGGGTGGAATCCTTCAAAGCCCCCGGACCTGTGGAAAATATGGCCCAGACCGCAGAATCCTTTATAAATGCATTCTATGAACACCTTCAGGAATGCATGGATCATGCGATCCCAAATAAAACCAAGACCCAATCCTCCAAAGGCAGACGTCCTGTCTGGTGGACCCTAGCCATAAACAAACTATACAATAGAAGGAGGAAGCTACTAAATGATAGAGCAAAATCCCAAAAAGGGAAGGCATCACTGATCAGTATTAGCAAAAAACTACGGGCACTCATAAAATTGTCTAAGGCCAGCTTTGAGAGAAAAATTGCATAGGACACTAAGGATAATCACAAGGCTTTCTTTAGTTATGTTAGGAACCTGGGTGGTAATTCCCAGATATGCTCAGAATTAGTACAAAATGACAAAAAATACACTGAACGCACAGACATTGCCAACATCCTAGCTGACAGGTTCAGCGCAAACTTCTCCCCCCCTCCCCACCAAAAGGGCAAATATCTATCCCAGCAGAGTGCTGACCCCTGACATCTCAGATGCTCAGGTAAGAGCCGCCCTCTCCAAAGCAAAAAACACAGCATCAATGGGACCAGACGGTGTCCCGGGCTGCGTCCTACATGAACTCCAAGAAGAGCTAAACCCAAACATAAAACTACTGTTCAATCTCAGCCTTACTACAGGATATGTGCCCAAAGAGTGGCATACAGCAACAGTGGTCCCTCTCCATAAAGGTGGTGCCTCAACGGATCCTGGAAATTATCGCCCCATAAGCCTGACTAGCTTGGTCTGCAAAGCTATGGAAAGGATCATCATGGACCTCATAAATAAAGATATTGGGGACCTACAGACACTGGATCCTACCCAGTTTGGCTTTGTTAAGGGCAGATCCTGCCTCTTAAACCTGGTTGATTTCTTTGAAACAGTCACCAAGGCCATTGACGAGGGGAAGGTGGTCCACACAGCCTACCTGGACCTCGCAAAAGCCTTTGATACAATACCCCACTCAGGCATTATAGATAAGCTCACCAGCTTAAATATAAACCCCTATGTCACTAGATGGATTGCAAACTGGATCAAGGACAGAACCCACATGGTTAGAATTGCTGGAGCCATGTCAGACTCCAAATCAGTTACAAGTGGTGTCCTATAAGGCTCAGTCCTGGGACCTCTCTTGTTCGGTATATATTTATCGGAGGTACAGGCCAACATGGAAGTACTGTGGCTGACCAAGTTTGCAGATGACTGCAAACTGGGCGCCATAATCGACTCTCCAGCATACACAAGCATCCTCCAAAAGGGCCTCATAGAAACAGACAACTGGTGCCAGAGCCATGGCCTCAAGCTAAATGCCAAAAAGTGTACAGTCATCCCCTTTGGCAAAAGCAAAGTGCCCACAAATTACCACACAGGTAGTAATCTATTAAGTACAGAAGAAGTAATTAGGGACCTGGGGACCCAAGCTGATAGCAATCTCTCATTTGACAACCACGTGGCCAAAGTGGTTAGAAAAACATTTTATATAGCCCACCTAATCATGAAGGGATTCACATCTAGATCAGGGGAGGTCATCGTGCCTCTTTACTCATCCCTCATCAGGCCCATAATTGAGTACAATGCCCCTTTTGGGATGTACCTTACCAGACACCTGCAACAACTGGAAAGACCCCAAAAGTACCTCACCAAGAGGATCAAAGGGCTCAAACAGATGCCATATGCTGCCCGGTGAAAGAAACTCCAGCTCTACTCAGTGGCATACCGCCTGTTCAGAGGCGATCTGTGCCTGACGTATAAAGCCATGTCCAGCCCAGAATTAATGGACATGCTGCACCTCAGGAAATCCAAATCCCATCGAACTACGCGCTCGAGAGACTTGAACCTCAGCACTGAAATAAAGAGGACATGCTGGAGGGACAGATTCATAACCCAGAGGCTCCCTTCACTCTGGAATAAAATCCCAGTCCAGGTTAGGCAGAGTCCCTCATTGACTCTCTTCAAGAGGAATCTTGATGAGTGGATGGGAGATCG
Source organism: Protopterus annectens (assembly GCF_019279795.1). Taxonomy (NCBI): domain Eukaryota; kingdom Metazoa; phylum Chordata; order Ceratodontiformes; family Protopteridae; genus Protopterus; species Protopterus annectens. The sequence goes on along the minus strand of NC_056726.1, from coordinate 1,379,635,312 downwards.
TAGGTTTACCCCGGGTATCACTTCTGTGTCACTGTTAGACATAGGCACAGTATACTAACCTCGAAAAAGGGCATAGCAAAATAAATTTAAAATGGGTGGCGAAAGCCAAACACATTCTGGCTAGGCTTATAAATGCCCTAGGGCATATAGCCTAGTATGAACCTATGAACCTATGCACCTATGAACCTATATGTAATGTTTTACACTGTGATGTATTATGTCATCAGCTACTAACAGATATACTTATTTGGTCACAGTTATTTCCTGGGAAATACAAGATGAATGAAGCCATGCCCAGTATTGTGGTCCACAGCCTATAAATTCTTGCACTCTCATGCCATTCTGGAAGGGTAACACGAACCCAGATGGATGTAATGTAGAACACACTGCTCGTACACCAGGATACATTACATCCATCTGGGTTCGTGTTATCTAGTTGCTATTCTGGAAGGGTAGCTGCAGACACTTGCTGATGGGTCTGTATAAATGGTCCAGCACCTTGGTACTATGGTGGCTGAATACCCCCTTCTTGTATATATATTGATGTAACAGAATTACCATATCCTGCTGTGACCATACCTCTCAGCTGTACAGATCCACCCAGGTTACCCAGAGGCAACGCTCATATATCTGGTCAGTTCCCCATCACATTGTGGTTTATGAGCAGGTTTGTAGCCACCCATTACTGGGTTTTCAGGTAGGGGTAGTATGGGCACACATCAGAGCTTTAGACTTCACACTCCATGATGTCCATTCTTCTGCACCCCCTACTCTGTTATTCTATCCTCTTCCTAACATTATGCAAGCAATATCTGAGAAGTATCCCTATAGCTGGCCCTTCATCCCAGTGGTATTTAGGATTGGTCCACAGTTCATGCAGTAGGACATAGTGTGCATGCTACGGGGATTTGTCAACATGGCCTTGCATTTGTGTTCTGTTGACTGTGTTATGTTGTTAGTTGGGACCCCATGTGATACCATACATTGGAACAATGGGTGAGGCACAGGCCTTTGACAGAGGGCTGTAGGCCATTTGATAGGGATGCAGGCCATCTGTAGCAGGCCAATGCATTCGGTCACTCCTACATTCCAAGGCTGCATGCTAGTGGATTCCCCTGGGGTGATAGGGTACGTGTGCAAGGTGTTAATGGTAATAGTTCTTGTCCATATTAATCCATTGGTCTGGATGCAGGCAGGGTGCTGCTTATAGCTAGGGACACACCTGCATGGGACACCTCTTCAGCATGCTGCATTCTGTGGATATTCCCATACAGAAGTGGGGTCATACTGTACTCTTTCCCAACAGCAAGGATATGACCTGTGATAAACCCGTGGCTGATGGTGGGGTGAGCTGAGTGCATGTGTGATATGGAAGCTACTTGCAGCTCACTCACAGATATACATGGGACATTCCCCTTATGCTGCCTTGTATGGGGACATAGGCAGTTTCTCATTACTTCATAACTGTGCCTTTTGTGGTCTGTCAGTGATTGGCCAGACTACATCAGTATTCCATACTACACAGACCACTAATGTGCTGCTAACCTGTATGTACAATTCCAAAGGTGTGTGCAGTTGACAGTTACATTTTATGAACTCTGTTTAGGGTACTTCCACCTGTGTGCTGTGTGTATGTATGGGCCCACATTCATGGCATGTCCATCTTTCAGACATTGACAGATATTGACATCTAGACAGTGAGTATGGATGACTGCTGACATGGGTATTGTTGAGGAAACATTGTGGTTGGCACTGCATTTGTCAGAACATGGCCCTGTCATCCACAGTACTGCCTATAGGCCACTGTGACACAACCCTCCATGCCTACATGGTGACCACTTCCAGACAATATTAAACACACAACAACCTAACACATGGACCCCTGCATATTGTAGGCATGCAACAATCTATCTAACAGATCAGGTAATCTGTGCACCACTGGTATTACACCACACACTTAATGTTACTGCATTTCTACATAGGATTGTTTGGGGGGGGCACACCTGATGGCTTTAAACATTTGTTATGACTGTACTGGTATTTCAGGTACTCTGTTGGCTTTCATTTCATTTAGTATTCTGGCCTATCATACAGACTGGAGGCATATCAGTAGAGTACAGATCTTAGGTTTTATTGACCTACATTTCAGTTTCAGACCTCTTACCCTTCAGAACTAACATACAACTGCCAGACCTGTTGTAGTCTGTCTTTGTAGGTCTGGAGGGGGGGGGGCTGTTAACCATTGCCAACAATTGGAGGTCTTAGCCCAGCCTTTCTTTATGGTCATCTACACCTATCCTGCTGGCTGAGGCTGGTGGTGGGTATGTGAGACTCACTGACATGCATGTTTGTGTCCTAAGGACACACATTTGGTCCACCACATGTATTGCAGTGGGATTTGTCACCTTGTCTAGTACTGCCTAGTATGTTGATACCAGTATTTGTTATGGATTTCATGCTGCCCATGTAGGTGTACACTATCTGCTGCCATTCCATTCAGCCACCCGATTCCCTTGCATGCTCACGTCCATACCATAGATACAACTATAAGAACATACTACTCCATTCAGCAATTGATAGGGAAAGTGACTTACCTTGTGGCTGTGCCAGTATTGAGGGCAGTGCTGGAGGGCTGACTATGTCAGATGTACATAGTACACTCCCTATACATGGTAATGCACAGGTAGTGTCATGTTTGGCATCCCTTTTACTGTATGTGCAAGTCAGAGAGAGGTGTCATTCCCTGGGTCCCTACCATTAAAGGGTATGTGCTATGCATTGCCTCTTTGCCAAGGCCTGGGCATGCTGAGCACACCACCTTCTGCCTACATGGGCAGGCTCAGGTCGTTCCTCCTCTGAGTCCATCTGTGCCTGTGATGACCTTGGCAATGATGGGGGGCTGTGTGGCATTGCCCCGTGATGTTCCTGCTGCAGCTGTTTCCATAGGATCATATTGTGTAACATGTCACATACTATGAACATTTATGTACATGTAGCTGGAGAGTATTCCAAGGCTCCACCGGATATGTCTAGGCAGCTGAACCGTGACTTGAGCATCCCAAACACACTCTCTATTATGATTCTGGTTTGTGTGTGTGCCTCATTATAGAGTTCTTATTCAGGTTTGTGTGCATTTCTGAGGGGTGTCATCAGCCATGGCTCCAGTGCATAGCCAGCATCCCCCACTAGGAGGCCATATGGTATGCCCCCACTGGGAAATGAATGGTGCAGCTGTGTCATATGCCAGATGTGGGAGTCGTGATAGCTTCCAGGGCTGCCAGCACACACATTCAAGATAATGTCCTGGGCATTGCACATGACCTGGCAGTTGATGGAGGAGAAGCTCTTGCAGTTTATGTAGACCCTAACCTGCTCACCAGGTGGTCCTTAGATGTGTATGTGCATGAAGTCTATAGCACCCACTACCTCAGGGTATTTTGCTATTTGGTGGAAGAGGTGCATATTGCTGGTCAACGCCTCACGGGTGCTGAGGAAATATATGTGTTCACCAGCATCTGCTGACATGGCATCCAGGAACTGATGGAGTACCCTGGATGCTGATGCCTCTAAGAGCCCAATGATATCCCCAGTTACCCTTTAAAAGGTACCTGTGGCTAGTATTCTTAAGCCTACACATACCTTGGTAGCCACTGGGATGCGTTCCCCTCTGTTGATTCTGTGTATGAGGCGTGGCCAGCACAGCTCAACAATTTGTTGTAGAATGCCCCTGTCCACCCTATAGTGCTCCGCTGTCTCCAGCTCATGTAGCCCCTGGTAGGTTACCCTGGGTTTGTACACTTTTCTCCTTCTCCATACTGTGGGTTGGTCATCAGCATTTACATCCTCACCACCCTCACCTTCTTGCACATATTGATGTATGAGAGCGACAGCAGCCCCTACCATTTTGTTAGTTTTGTCAGGTAAAATTTCCCCATCTGTGTACACCAGTGGTGTAGAGTTTGTAGGAAAAAAATGGCCTAGAAGGTGTTTGCATACTTTACAGTAGTGTGCTAGGCTGTTCCATGTGTAATTGGCTGATTCTGATACATTTCACCTTCCAGCTATGCTAGTTCTCCTTGATTGCCTTCCCACTGGTGTTTTCCCTTCCCATTGCCTTCTTGTTTAAGCCCTGAGGTGCTTTGTGCATAAGCAGTGCTCAGATGTGAACAGAGCTGCTATTTTCTGTTTTTTTTTTTTTTTTTTTGTTTAAAACCCAGTGCACGGTGCACACAACTGTTTAGGCAATGTAAACATTGCTAGGCAGCCTCAGACACACCCCCTTCCATACCTGTGCTTAACTAAGGGAAAAAACGGGCCATAGAGCTCCAATAAGCTTGCAGCATGCATGGCACTCCCCCTTATGAGGTCATCCACCTCTTAGACATACAGTGGTGTTGCTGCACCTACACAGTTGGGTGCAAGCTTACACTGCCCTATGCTTAAATGGCCGAGATCGACCAAAAAATAAATAAAGTTTTTTTTTTTATAATTTTGCAACTATTTCTCATGCCAATGGCCATATATTTGGCCATTGTCATGCCTACTACATAGAATACATGCATTCTTTAGAGCTGTCATGTCTCCATTTTGTAATTTGCAAAAATGTATTCGGTTAGTAACCAAATACATTTCTGCAGGTTACACTATTCCTGCACAGACACCTGCCTGCTTCCTGGATTGCTAATTCACCTCATTTGCATGTTTTTCATCAGCTAATGAGGTAATTAGCATATAGCAGTGGTGTCCATGCGGAAGTAGTGTAAGTGCACTCATGCACATCTCGGCGGCTCATTCCTGGATCGCTCTGCGGCCATATTGCATTCAGCAGCTCATGCACTATTCAGGCACTCTGTGCAGAGCTTGCTGAATCTGGCGTATTTTGTGTGTGTGTGTGTGTGTGTGTGTGTGTGTGTGTGTGTGTGTGTGTGTGTGTGTGTGTGTGTGGACTGTATTTTTTTCTTTGAGGATTAAATGGTTGCCAGTCAGCATTTGAAAACTGACACATTGCCTCAATATATCTGTATCCACAAAACAAGCTGAGGAAAAATTGGGTAAGTGAATAGCCATGGTGTCAGCTCCTTTACTGAGTGAGCTACAAGAGTACAGTGCATTAAAAGTGGGTTATCTATGGGTACTTCTGGGGCTAGAGATTAGTGTAGTCTATATAATATTACATTCACGGGGCAGTGCTCCTTAATGCTCAGAGTAGTTTCTCTAGATTCACTGAGTTACTGGTACAGTTTCAGAGGTAGTGTTATAGAAAAAAATTGGTTGCTATGTGTTTGCATCTATACAGGGCATTACTAATCACTGCTGCATAATGGGCAGTCGCTCGCAAATGTGCCCAATTTATACAGACACATAAAACACAGGAAACTGGCTTCTAAGTCATCTGGCCAATAAAATGACTACACAAGTTTTCTTATGTGTTTCTCAACTCAGGCAGTCCAGTCCACCTAATGTTACCACTAGATGGACTATCCGAGTCCTCACAATGTAAAAACACAAACAAGATTGGGTGAAAGTGTAATGCTAGCACAAAACAACTTGAACAAACTACCTTGGCAAGGTTATTTTTAGTATTAGAAACTTTTAAAATGATTCAAAGTGCAAATTCATTAAGTGAAACAGCAAAAAAGCAGTAGCATTCTGAAACAATTAAATGAAGTACAAAATTATAAAGTAATTCTCTTATCTGCCAAAGATGGAGCAGGATTAATTCAGGACCCTCTTAGAGTGTGCTGAGGGTCGTCAGCAAATGGGAGCTCTGAGAAAATGAGCAGGAGACAATTTGTAGTAAAGGAGGTTACTTAAGAGAAATACTGGATTGCTAGACTGACACTCGGTATTATGGATCTATGGAAAACAGTGGTTGGGAAGGTGCTTAAATAGCTTATACAACAGACAATAGCAATGAGAGGGAAGGGATGGACTTTTGAAGTCAGATCTCCATAAGCGGAGGAAGTCAGAGAGGCAGCCTTTACAAACAACAACAGTAAAAAGGTGGAGGGGTTGGGAAAAAAGTCAAGCTGCAAGAATCAGGCTAGCTAAAGAGGGATGTAATCAAATAAAGCCAATATTGGAGTTCTAGTGCTATGACTCTGAAATACAGGTCAATGACTTCAAGTAGTTTAGAATCTCAGAAAGTTTAGCTTAATGTCTCATTGAGGGCTGTGGTGGACAGAAAGAATAGCAGAACATAAAGGCACTGGAATGCTACTTTAAGCAGGTAGATGATAAGCAGACTATAAGACTCTAAGCTGCAAAACTGGAGTATAAACAGCTGTAAAAGCACCAAACTACCGATCTTGGAGCAGATTTACAAGACTCTCACTACTGCAATTTTACCACAGTCTAATGCACCACACTATGCAGAAATTTGCCATCAACACCGTATATCACATTCAGCCACCGGCTTTCCTTACACAACCTTAATATTTGTATAATTATATTAATATTCAAATCAAGCTTTCATCACTGACCTAGACTGTCTCCTAGTAACTTAATGTGAAGAATAATATCTACAGGAGCACAGTTTTCAGAAATCATATGAAGAAGAATACAACATTGTTTTCATTTTAGATGCACTTAACATTAAACTGCAGGACTGAATATTATCAAAGGTCTTTTGGAGGGTTACATTAATTTCACTTATGTGAAGGACAGTAAATTATATAGTGGGACCATCTTCAAACTAAATAAACATTCCCTGTGATTCAACAATAAAACAATATCCTCGTCATACAAATTATTACACCCATTACTCTACAAAGGTAACTGTCTATTCTCCATATACTGGGATAAGCAAAACTCTTCTATTACAGAAGATCAAAAATTACTAGCTATAAAAACTAGTATAGAACTCTCCCCCTTTAAAAAATTCTTATACACTCAACTGATGCTGAATAACAACTCCTACTATACTCCCGTAAGAATTAACAAATTTAACTCTAATAGCTCTCCTTTTTGTACGTGCTGTCCTGGTGTGAGAGCCGACTTACTACATATTATGTGGCACTGCAAGAATTCCCATAAACTATGGTGTTCTCTCAAAGTGCGTCTCAAAAAAATGGGTTACTATAGCTCCACTCTCTCATGGGAAACGTTTATCCTAAATATACCCCCTCCGGGCCTGCCTAAATTTCACCTTCATATCCTAATAACGCTGTGCTCCCTCATAAAACTTTACATCACCTATAACTGGTTAGATCGGACCAAACTATGTTGGCGGGGATTCAAAGACATGGCCATTAAATATATCTCTGCTCAGAAGTTCATCATAAATGGACCTAAGAAGAGAGCCTATTTCAGTAAACTTTGGAAAAGCCTGTTTGAAGTAATCCTGTGCGACTAAACTATGGCTATCCTACAAACTTTCCCCTACACTCTCTATCTTTGTTTGAGGGGCCTCTCCCTCCTACTGCAAATTACAAGTAGGGCTGTTAATATTTAGTCTTATAATTACTGACACTGTTGTTTTTTTTTTTTTTCTTTAGTACCGGTAGCACTGTAAATATTGTTCCTTTTGGGTTATTGTTGTTAATTTGTGTACTATGCACACCTCAAGTTGTTGTAGTATTCTTCTTTGCTCATGTTAAATATGTTCTTATGTTCCTCTTTCTTTATAACAAGGTTACAAGCGTTCATGTATGTAATACTTGTGTATTTTCATTGCTTGTACCTTTATGTGTATGCATGGTTTTGTTTATTCACCTTTTTTTTTAAAAAACAAAAAATTATTTTGAAAAAAAAAACATTCCCTGTGATTCAGCAAGCAGCCGTGCAGGAATAGGTTATTCCTGCATGACATGGACCATTCCTGTTCAGCACAGCAGTGCGCCATACATATGTGTGAAGGCGCGCTGCCGTGCTCTAAAATGGACATGGTTCCATGTATGAGCACAGGGGGTGTGAGTCAGAGCAGAGATCTCACAATATACATGCCCCCTGCACTCCAAATTGCCTTTTGGCAATTTAAAATGGGCAAGAATGCTCGTAACACCCCCAACCCATCAGGATAACAAATCTGGTCAAAGCCATAAGGGACAATCATTCCTACCAAGACAAATGTTGTCAGAATAAGAACATAGCGCACACCTCCCAACCCATCAGAGTAAGGAATGTGAACAAAGCAGAAAGTTGATAGAATAACAAGTTTAGCATTAGTAGGGATATTCTGAAGGGTACAAACAAAATAACAACAAATAATTATTATTTTTTTTTTATAAATGCAATAAGGTTTAAGCGTAGCTGCATGGGTATGCCTGTTGCTTAGCTACGCTTAGTCCAGCTTAAACAGCACAAGAAGTTAAATAGCAAGAGACATCCAGCATAAGCAGTATTTCAATAGTGTAGTAGTTAGAGTTTATGCTTTTATTTATTTTATTTTATTTTACATTTGTTGACCGGGATAGTCCAACTGGATACATGTCCATTTTCAGCAGAGACCCGGGGAGAAAAGCTCCAAAGGTGGTTACATAAGCAATCTTCACAAAGTACAGATAAAACAAGAGTCATAATAACATAGTACAAATAAAACACACTTTACAGACTCAGTTAAATTTATGCAATCTCACAATGCTTTGGAAACAGCCATTCCTGGTTCGATCCCCACTATAACCAATTTGCATTTTACATGTGAAAGCAGTACATAAACATTTATTTTTATAATTAGCTACTAAATAATATATATTTGTCAACCAGAGTACTGTATTAGGTCCAGATGTGAGGTGTCAGTTTAATAAATTTGTGAGACCCACGTATTAACACAAGTGCCCCATACAGTATAATCACACATGAATAAATGTAATGAAAGCACATTGGGGGATGTCAGGGACAGTAAACAAATTTATAGTATGTAATGAATGATGAATCAATCCCATACAGCAGATAGTCTATAAAATGAAAAATAAGCAATGCTAAACATTGCACAGTTCTGCTTACCATGTGCAAGCATTGTGTAAATATGACTGCTAAGCAATAAGCAGCCTAGCTAAATGGATTTGCCCATTTGTAAGCAGTGCTGAACATGTTCATTTAAACACTGCCAACCTTAGCTAAGCAGGTTTTCCCGTAGCTTAGATTAGCTCAGCATATTCAAACTATTCCAATCATGGCAAAGGGTGGGAAATTGACCATATTTAAACCCCACAGGTGTGAATACAGCTCATAACTGGTTGCAGCTTCCCACTGTAGGCATTATGGCAGGAGTTGGTGAGGGCATGTGCTTCTGTGCACAGCGCTGGGGCATACAGGAGTCCAAGGTCATGGTAAGACTCCTGGTACAAAACCATGCTGAGAGACTGCTGCAGGGCCCATACCAAGGCTCCCAATATAAAGCAGAAGTCTGGGACCATCTTGCCGTGATCTCACCAGTGCCACTGGTATCCCTCGGACTGTTGAGCAGGTCCAGTACCACTATGCCGACTTGAAGCGGAGAAAGAGGGAGCTGTTGGACGAGTGGATTCAAAAAGCAAGGCAGAGGGGTGATGTCCTAGCAGTGTGTAAATACTCATACCAATAACTGTTTACTAATGTCCAGCCTGTGTATATGTTGTGAAGCCAATTAGACCAGATGACATATGACCAGTGGACACGTGCAAAATGGACAGTTATGTATGGGGGAATTTTTTTTTTTTGGGAACAGATTGCCCTTTTTTGTTAAGGTGAGAGTGGGATGTTGGGGGAAGGATAGTAGGTATATTTGGGGAGGTAGGTTGGTTTGGAAGACAGACAAGACAGCATGCAGGGGTGGTATATGACACATGTGGGGGTAAACAACTTGGATGGGAAGGGGTGTTTGGTAATTGGAAGCCAATGAGCCCCCAAATGAAAACAGTGGGACTGAAGTTCACACCCATGGGCAGTCACCACCACACCTTCATGGCCCTGAAGGTGGCTGTGCTGGGGGCTGAGCAGGAGGGGCAGGCTGACCCTCTAAATGCACCACATGGGCCTCAAGCTGGTGTAGGAGATCTCCAAACTCCTTTCAGAGCTCCCTATGCACCAGTCTCTGGACCAGACTTCAGGTGACAGGATCCTATCTGTCCCCGCTCCCAGGGGGAGAGGTGAGCCCCATCCCCTGAGGTGGTTCCACCTGCATGTTGTGCAGGACCAGCGGATGAGGAGGTACCGGGGTGGGTCCCAGATGTGCTGGGGCCTGGTGCCACAATCCAGGATTAGTTATAACAGCATGCATAGATATTCCCATTAACCCAAAACACCAGATTTGGAACAGTTGCATAGCAAACAGAACACATGTATATATGGAACCACAGTGGCCACCAATGATAGTGTTTCAACATGGAACATGAATAGAAACACATTTCAATATTTGTTGAACAATAGGATATATGTCCCAACAGTATGTTTGATGTAAACATACCCACTGATTTGTGTGTTAAGGTTATTGTTGCAGATATGGTGGTGGGGGGAGTAAGAGATGTCAATTAACAACTATTATATCCTTGCAGTATGAGGTCCTCTGACCTTTTTTCCTGTTTATATCTTCCAGGTACAATGTCCCATGAATGACTTCCTGCATATACACCACAGGAGAATGATGTTATCATAAACTTCATTGTATTACACCACAGAACCCTCTTTGGATGCAAGGCCCATTATCTGCAGGAGAGGACCGTGCTGTGGACCGAGACTGTCCACAGGGTAAATTATGTTGGCCTGCATAACCACAGTTATGAGCAGTGCAGCATCTTTGCACTGATCTCATCCGCTATGCCCATCAGCGTCCTGCTGCAGTTAGGTAGGACCAGCTAGCCACAGGTGGGAGTCATGCCATCCAACCCCCACTGACACATGCTGAGGAGCTCATCACTAGCCTTGGGGCACCCGTCTACCAGCCAAGCCAGGAACCGGAAGGTAGCATTATGGAGGTGGGTGCCACCCACACAATGGATGAGGAATGTGCAGGTAAGGCCCCAGGGCAAATTAGTAGACCACTGTCGCTTATCCATATTCATCTGTAAAGTATCTATGCAAATGTCAGATAACATAGTCTATTGCTGCAGTGTAGTAATGAACAGATGTGCAGAATCTCTAGTATTGTGGATTTGTACTGTTGATGTACTGAAATGCTGCTCCCATCTTGTACCAATGCCATAGGTGTGGCTACTGATATTACATCTCTCACACAACTATGTAGGCCCCTCTCATATACAACTGGGGCTGCAGCCTGTAGCTGGTGAGTATGGAGTTGTTTTGTTCAAGTTTGCCAATACACAGGCCATGTTATGGGCATGGTGTTTGCCATGCACACATTTAACACACCTACCCATAATGCATGCTGAACATGTTCACTTATTGTTGCTGTTAACTGCACTGCATCACAGTGGTCACCATGGTGGCATATCTGAAGGGTATGTAAGAGTCCTGCAGTATACCTAACAACCTGTCAGTGCAAGATGTGTGGACAGAGATGAACATAATGATGGGATAAATGGCCTATAGTAGGGACATGATGAAGCAATTAGTTTTGCGAAAGAGCTCACCACTGTTCTTATTTTTTGTGTAATTAAAGATGCTATTGTGTGGTACCTCGGTGTATTTTTGGTTATATACAGTAGGGACATGTCTGAAACATTACCCTTATAAAGTGGCTACAACAGTGTATACACCACTATTACAATGGCAACTGTTACAGATCTACACAACGGCAAATCACAATACCATATTCAACATAATTTACAACCTGTAATGTGATCCTAACATGAGCAATGAATGTGTAATATGGAATCCTATGTTAGGACAACAAATATGGGGAATACTTACCTTAACAAACACTGGAGGCATATGTGTGCACACACTCCAAATAACATATTGTGAAAGCAGCTTTTGAGGTACTGACAGCATTCAATCTTCTTGAGTACACACCTTCCATCAAGTACAGAGCCTCAATGTCACACCACATAATGGTCTGCTGTTCAAGAAGTATGTCCATTACATTTTCCGACTCATCTGCAATAGAGGCAGCCGTGGCTTCACACATCTTACAAACCATGGAATGGATCCCATTTCTGAAAGGTAGCACTTAGGAGTGGGAGAAGTAGCCTTACTTCACCATTGCATATACTATGGCAAACAGTTCAGACGGTCATGTATGTGACTATGAAGTATGGGACAACATTAATGTAGAAAATAAACAGATGCCCATCCAAGACAGATGACAACATATGTTGCAAACTGGTCATGGTGGCTGCCCAGAAACATGCAGCAACACTGAGGGACTTGCAGGAATGTATTACAAGTACTGCCTGTGCATTACCTTTGTCGACAATCACCTGGAATCTGCATAAGTGTGGCCTATGGGTTAGGGTAATCAGATGGAAGAATTGTTCCACAGGAAACATCATCCAGGGCTCTCTACAGGTAGCATATACATAACACCAAATCTCCCAAAGGCATGTGTTGCAATGTGTAATGGTGTACTGAGACCAAGGCTGAAACCTTCAGAGAGTATTAATAAAGATACAGGTGGTGCATAAGCAACACTTCACTCAACCTCAGACCCACTTTCCCCATCTTTACCTTGCTGGTGCCTCTGTACACCTTTAGGTTTGCTGTTCATTAGCTGGAACTAGGCCGGTAAACATGGCATTCTGAATTTGGAACACTTGAAAATGACACTCATGTGTGGCCCATAGTTGTCAAGCATCTACAATAAGACTGAGGATGGGGAGGGGTATAATCCTGAAACACGACAGTGAACTGAAGCATACATCCAAAGCTCACTAAGAATGGTTGTATCTGAACACAGTCAAGGTTATGAATTTTGCCAGACATAACCCTGGCTCCACAGCAATAGTGAAGGCACTGTGTGACCTCCAAGGACTGTGCACATGAGCTGACCTTGCACTCCGGCAGAGTTGTGGGACATTTTTAGGGCAGAGTGACCAAATAATGGCAAGTGAAAATGGAAGATGCTAGTATACCCATTCCAGGAATAGTGACTGCTGTAGTTCACTTAACAGGTGCTGCAACAAACCATTGTGTTAAGGGTGTGCACACTTATGTAACCAAGATATTGTATGCATTTCAATAAGCATCTGCACAACTAACAGATTTGTTTATTACTGCATTTGATTGCACAGGTCATATGTCACATATCATAAGTGTGCAGTGTTAACATATGCAGTATTGTGGCCCCACTGCATATCATGGAAGAGGCTGGCATATCAACAAGGGTATGTATACTCCTCATAGCCACAGCAAGCTTTGAAGGTTGTCAGTGTAATCAGATTTTATTGCTCATACATGCACTACTGATGATGAGATCTGCAAATCAGGATCACGCATTCACTACGGACATCTGTCCTCATATCATCCCAGGTGTGTGTCAGACAAACACATAGGGGCTGTGAGAAACAGAGCAAACATAACTGCCACACATATACACATTCAGCAATGGTCTGTACACTTGTGACGTACGGTGAGCAGTACATGCCAGGGTGCTGAACAGGTGCACAGCAATACTGTGTACATGGGTGCAGTGTGTTCCAGGGGAAGTGGAATCACCTATTAACACAACCCATGTATCACAGAGATGTATAATGTTGATAACAAGGATTGAGTATAGCTGCAGTGCATGCTGTTGAGTGCCATATGTCATGCATGTTGACTGTTCGTTAATGAGAGGTCTGTGTAATATGTTTGTACCACCTCACCTGTAAGTGTGTGTGTGTGTGTGTGTGTGTGTGTGTGTGTGTGTGTGTGTGTGTGTGTGTGTGTGTGAGTGTGTGTAGAGGTAAGCAATGATGTACAGGTCTTAAATTAAGTTTTTTGGTTTCCCCTCACAGGTGGCGAGGTGGGTCAGGGTCCTTCCTGCAGGTAAACTGATGTTAGTGTCCATACAGACTCTGACAACGATGATAGGTATGGTGAGGCACAAGCAAGGTTGTCAGGGGCTGAAGCTGTGCTGTCGGTTGACATCCCACTTTTATCCACCCCATCCCCACACACAGTCACAATGCCTATATATACCCCATCATCAGTGGCCATAGATGAGGGACAGTTGATGGGTGGTGGCATGGGACAGGACAGTGTGGTGACTATGGTATGTGTGTCTGTAAAAAGCAGCCATAGCTGGATACCACACAGGCAGATGTACAGGGGTGCTCTTAGGAGGCCTGTTGGCCATCATGACTCTAGGAGAAGTGCCACAACAGGTATCACCAGACGCATGATTCGGGCCATCATGGAGGCACAGGAACATATAGAATGTTACACCAGACAGAGTGTGAGGCTCTAGAGAGCTACTAATTCTGCTGTACTTGACAACATCTGTGATCTTGCATGTGCCCACCGTTATTTTGCAGATATCCTGGATAGATGCTTGGGTGAGATGGTGGGAATCCTTGACAATGCAGTGTCTCTGTTAGAGCATATGGTGGGAGTAGGGTGACAGCCATGTGGACATAGGTCAGCAACACCGACAGGTGGAGGTCTATGTGGACATGCAACAAGTCACAGACGCTTCCATAGTGGCAGTACCAGCACAAGCACTGCAGTGGGGGTGCTGTCCACACCACAACACAGCAGGCCATGTGCAGATGGTCCTGGGCAGTCTCAAAAGGGATGCGGATACAGCAGACATTTGTTATTATCAGGGGAGAGTACCATGTCTGGTCTTCTACCTGATAGAGCCCGTGAAACCTCTGGCAGGCAGAGTTCTCATGTCCATGGCTGGACACGGTGAACTGTACACCCTGCCATGTACAGTCTGCAGCTGTCCAACAAAGCCCTGTATAGGACAGCCACATGGCAGAACTGTGTGCATACATAGACACTCACATAACCAACACAGCTAGGGCACCTCCATACCTACACACACCACATCTGCACAGCCCAATTGATAAATATCTCCCTAACACACACACACATAATGTCAACCAAATGGCTCAGCCAAGGTCTCTGGCAAACTCACAACACACCCTGTGTATATGATTATACCTGTGCCACATCCCTGTCATCCATATCATTGATGCAGGGGCATGCTGATATGGTTCTGATATACAGGGTGAATGTACTTAGGTTTAGCAGTGCAATGCTGTTTAACATGTTTTCAGCTGGAACGTTTAATGCTCACATGTCAGGGTGTGTAGTTGTCCAGCCATGATGCATTATAGCTGTTATTAACACTGACTGATTGTGTTCTCCATAATGTATTCAGTTTGTGTTGTAGGTGTCTATGTGTCAGCAGGATGTTGGTCTGCTGTTGTTTCCTACAAGGGATATGGCACTGTGGCGACTGAGTCATATCCGTTGTACAGCTGAACAGAAGTAACAGGTCTGTATAACAGTTACTGCATGTGCCACATGGCTGATAGGTCTGAGGGGTGTATACAGGTGAGTGCATGGTGGCTGATGACAGCAGCTCTTCTACAGTGGACAATGGTGAGTGTACTGGATGGCACACAGCAAATGTTTGTAAATAACACACACACATACACACACACACACACACACACACACACACACACACACACACACACACACACACACACATATATACACACCCACACACACACACACACACACACACACACACACACACACACACAGGCTTTGGTATTGATGCAATACACAGAGAATACTGTACGCATTGATGTACTTAATTTTGCAGTGAACTGATTTTGGCTTATGTAATTCCACCAAGACAAAATAGGCAAAACATCAAATCAGTAAAAAATCAGTCTGGCAGTTTAATGTCATTGACGATGGTACTGGCAGGTTATATGTCCTCTTCTCCAATGTAGTGCAATCCTGGAGTTGGTAAACATAGGTGTGCTGGTGTGGGTGGCACAGCCTTCCACTTTGGAGGGTGTGGGGGGTGTAGAACCACACATAGTATGATTAACAACTACTTATCCTGTTAACATCAACTGTACAGTAGTACAGCAGGCTAAGCAGGGGGATATGCACAACAATAACCCCAATGAGGGTGGCTGTGCGCACAACATCCACACTCAACTATATATACTAACTCCAGTATCGCTGTACAGCTGTATAGTGGGGAAGAGGGCATTTACACATCTACTACTAGTTTTGATGGAATGAATTTCCACAATATGATTAATTTGAAATGTTAGCTTTTAGAAGTCAGTCCTCAGACAAATGATGTCCTGGGACATGTATTTTCTGCAAACTGAAGTAGATCCCTTCGCATACACACACACACTTACTTGGCAACTGTGAGAGTAGAATCTTACCTAGGTACTTATTGGTACTAATGTGTTTGGCCTTAATTGCACACACCATACAGCTTTTAGGATGAGGTGTGTCCCGAGTTTCTTATTAAGTGAAGAACATCACCAGGCCTTGTACAGTATGGTAATGAAAGATGTACTGGGTGTTAATGAACAATACATAGTATGACATACTGCCATATACACATTGACAAACACATAACAGTTATAGACACATTAGAAAGACCGGGGTTTATCAGTGCTAACTACCTTGTCAGTGAGTCCATTCTGTTACAGAGAATCTGCACACAGCACATGCATCATTGGGCTGAATAGTGTAAGCAGTTACCTGTATGGTTGATGGTGAAAGTGGTCCTCATACAGTGGACCTTGGGACATGTACTTGGGGTACCATGGTGTAAAGGCAGTATACCCAGCACAAACACCCCACATTGGATATTTTACTCACTGAAACCCATGATAATGCGCTGACATACCCACAATCTCACATTGACCAGGATTGCAATACAATGCCTTGTCTATCTAATCAATGCTACCACAGGCATATGCATTTATTACACATGCCACAGGGATAGTAGGGTGAGGGTTTGTCATTGCTCTCTTAATGTCAGCAACATCACTATCCATTATAATGTATGGCAAGGTGCTTTTTATTTGGAGAATGTGGCCTCAGAATGCTATATCCTACAAATATACAAAGTCGCACACATACACACACTTACCAGGACACAGAGGGTAATCCATGCCAGTCTACCCATTTGTACAACAGTGTTATGCTGGTACTGCAAGCTTCAGGTAGCCCATAGGGTGAAGAGTGTAACAAGGTACATTTAATGTCAATTACAGCAGCAGCCATTTCTAACTATGGCGATAGGGGGTGTAGTGGGTGAGAAGGCCCTCAGGGAATTATCAACTGCAATTTTACAAACACACAGACACTGTTTTTATCAGTAATGCACCCTGACACATTTGTCAGTACTGGGGACCATAGGTGCAGGTGTTCCTAGGTGTGTACCAGGCTAATGTCCATGGAGAGATGAGAAGAGTAGGGGATGTGGGTGCACTGGTATCATGGCACCTAACATTTGTCAGCAGGCTCTCCATCAACTGATGCCACTTGAGTGATCCACAGGATGACAGTTAAATGCAACATCCCATTATCTGTTTTTCTCTTGCAGAGGACCAGTGAGTTGCTCCAATTGACATGTATGCAACATATATTGCATAACATGGCCAGTGTCTGGGTTGGAGACCTGTACCCAAGCATGTTCTGTTGACTGTGATAGTCTAATTGAGGTATCCATGTCATGTGGTGCATACAGGGGAGGGGGGGGGGTCCTAGCCGTAGCATTCATAACACAGCTGGGCAGACATGTCAGTGTCAGTCAAGCACAGATTGCCTGTAAGCAGCCAAGATGGATACCTGGCATCTGCCCCTCTGTACAGAGGACAGACAGAAATTAGCTAGCCAACAGGTTATGCATTAGGATGAATGTTTTGAGAGATAGACGTCTGACACTGATAGGTATGCCATTACTAGATAACAGCAGCCCTCAATAACATGTTCTATACACATAGTCTAAAGTTAATATCCATATATCAGATCAATATCCAGTAGCAAATACTTAATAACATACAGCTCAAACACCAAGAACACAATAGTCAGTACTCAGAGTCAGGCTTTGCATGCAGGGGTGTGTGGTTCCAGTACTACAATCTGCAATCTACTCTTACTTGGGAAAGCACTGTTAACAGTAGTAACGTAATGATACAATACATGCAAGTGTGAGTACATAGAACCTGGGATACTGCCCATGTATGAAACACATACAAAGATAAAAGATTGTTGTACTAGGCATATATACTCAGGTGTCTCATACAGTATACTCACACCCCTTGCTACTGTAATGGCAGCACATAGAAGCATGTTATGTACATGGAATTAAATACACTTATTAAATATGTCATTACCCTGCTATTTTATCAGACTGGAATGTGATCACTGGTTACCAGGGCTGAGCTATGCTTAGCAGGTGTAAGCATTGGTTAAATGTAAATGCTAAGCAGATTTGCACACTGGTAAGTGAAGCCTACATGGTGTAAGCGCCTTTTTGTTTTACTGTACATTAGCATCGCTTAGCTTCACACAAACCCACGCAAACCAGCTTAAAGCTGCTCAAAACTGCCTTACCCACTCTGTATCCAACAGTCCTTGTTCTGCCTAGCAACAAAATAAACAGCCTTGTCAGGTCTTGAAGCCAAGACAATGTATACTATAGCCACAGCAGTTAACCACTAAGCCATCAGTGCTGTGAAGATATGTGTTGGTTTTTCAAATATATCTTTCAGTACACATACTGAATAGCAGTGAATAACTGCTTTGACTACCACAATTGTTTAGTACTTGTAAGTGAAAATAGTGTTGAATCAGTCATGTTGTTATATCTAAATATACACATATCAGATAAATATGGTGGGATACATCTGGAAAGGTATATATAACACTCATGTTTCCACATAACAAGGATATGGATATATATATATACATGTAGATATATGTATACATGTACATACACACATATATATTTATATATATATATATATATATATATATATATATATATATTCATATATATCTGTATATGTATAAATATATATATATATTTATATGAATATATATATATATATATATATATATATATATTTTTTTTTATATATATATATATATATATATATATATATATATATATTATTTTTTATTTAACATTTGTTGACCGGGAAAGTCTGACTATGTTCCACAGATCCTGTTTTCAGCGGAGACCCAGGGAGAAATGCTCCAGAAGCATGTCTTTAGAATGTGGGAGGAAACTGGAGTACCCGGAGGAAACCCACGCAAACGCAGGGAGAACATGCAAACTCCACACAGAAGGCACAAGGGCCGAGAATTGAACCAGAGAACCTCTTGCTGTGAGGTGACAGCATTAACCGCTGCACCACTGCACTGCCCATATATATAAATATATATATTTATGTACATGTGTGTGTGTGTGTGTGTGTGTGTGTGTGTGTGTGTGTGTGTGTGTGCATATATATATATATATATATATATATATATATATATATATATATATACATATATATATATATATATATATATATATATATATATATATATATATATATATATATATAAACATATGCCCATAACATGTAGTGGAGTCATACCTCAGCACCAATAGTCACAACCACTTAGTGCAAGGGGATGTAATGTAAGTATTGAAGGTTTAAATGCAGAATGTTGCTATAGTAACAGGGGTTGTATCAGTAGACATGTGTAGGAAGTCACTTCTGATTCTGACATGTACACCAGCAGTTACTGACAGACATCATAAGATCATCATAGTGAAGTACCACACAAATCACAGTAATGATCCTTTGGAATACTGCAGAGATATGACCAATAAACGTGGACAGTCTGACACAATCTGACCAGTCCAGAGGTATACACAGAATTCTTTAGTGCAAGCCATGTTGACCAAGCATGACAAAGTGGATGTTTACAGCCATGTAAATGGGGATATCACAAATATACTGGAATACATAAGCTCACACAGTTGATAAATTCACACACTTCTGTCTGTCCTAACACATATTAACTGGAGGAGCAAAGGTCCCAAGCCCACATACTTCGCACTTGTTGGTGACATATATCTTCACAGCATCCCACTGCTTTTTCAGAAATACACAACACTTATGGTGGCCAGGCCATAGTACATCTGACAAATATCTGGACATAACATCACACTAGGTAAATACACTGAGCTGCTAGGCATGTCACAAAGCACTGTGCAAACTACAGGCAGACTTCCACAACACTGACCCAAGTTTCCTATGGGGGAATACACATGTGCTTGCAAATATAGCAGGGACTACAGGCATGTAACACATGGAGTAACAGACACCAGTGTGAAAGTGCATATTCACAACCAGTCTCAACACAGTCACAGTCACATTATAAGCCTAATTAATAGTACAGTACATGGACTGTGTGAACAAAACCATCCTCATATGTTCCAATCACACACAAACTCTACATATACTGGCCCAATACACAGTGTAGTGTGATACCTGACTGCGGTATGGGACATGTCTCAGTCTGGCCCTATAAACATATACACTGAAAGGGTACTGTAAACTGGAGCAGCATGCAATGTCAGATAGGACAGGACCAAGAACAATGACATCTACCACAGTCTGTACACGGACCAAGTAACATGTTCACAATACACACTCTGTCAACAATCACCATAAGTACACAGACCTCACTACTGTACAGACTACAACAGAATGTCCAGGTTTTGTCCTCAAATATAAGGCTTACTATATATAACATGTCTAGCAGTCTGATATTTCACTGGCTTTTTATCAGGATGATGTCAGTAAATAATGAAATACTGTGCATATGCACCTCTTACTGCATGACATATGAACAAAGGGTGACAGACTTGGGGGACAGAGGCATAAACACAGGGCCAATGACAATATTCTCCAGTGTGGTTCAGGGGTGTAGTCCCTGGAGTGGTCCCCTGGGGTGGATATTATATTCACCATCCACTCATCTGGGTTACTATTTTGGGTGGCCAGTGATGTGCACTGCTTCCCATGTATGGGATCTCTATTCCATAACAGGGACAGTGTCTGGGTTGTGCGCATGTCCCACACACATGTTCTTTGATGCATGGAAGTGTACTTGAGGTCTCTGGGGCATGTTGTGTGGACAGATTGTTATCTTCTGATGTAGCATTCCTGACCTTATTTGGTGTGACCTGGCTATGGAACTGAGGCCATGCTTGTACCTACATTGACAGCATGATACAGGTATTCAGTGAAGTTAGTGGTGTCTGTCCATACAGAGCATGTGTATAAGGCATAGTATTCCTATTGTGGGTTACATTTGCAGACTCTACAGTTGTTGCAGTCATCCAGGGCCACTGTAAGCATTTATTCGCCTACTGTGGGGATAGAACAGGGTGCCATGTCCTTTTACTTGCTGGATAACACACACTCTCAGTCAAGAGTTGTAACACATGGCAGTACTTTCTGATGTCAGCGGCACTGTTGTGGTCAACAGGCATGTAATCCACTGCAATCAAACTGTGTTTACTATCTGTGTGGCAATATGCAGTGAACTATCAATATTGTGGTTGTTTCCGAGCCAAGTGTATTTGTGTATGAGACATGGATGGAGAGTGTTCTCTGAGTATTAGAAGAATTGCCTATATTGTTCACTAATCCATAATGTCACATGTAGGGCTATGGAATGTCTACACCAGCTTCTCTGGTGTTGAAATCTGTTGTCCTTGTAAGGTGGACATTGTGACATATACTAGGTCCTCAACATAATAATTTAGCAAAACATTCCCCACAATGGATCCTGTGTACACAACCACAACAACTTCAACACAGGATACTGATGACAGACACACACTCGCCAGTACTAAGATTCAAACCCCTATCGAGGTATGTATTATTACTATGGAGTACTGCACTTATCACACGCATCATAGAGCTTATAAGATAGATGTTGTCCCAAGGTACTTCTAATGTGAGGAACATCACCAGCCCTTGTAAATACTGGCATTGGGTGATGTAGTGGGTGAGAGATCCCAAAAATAAGTTTACCCTAAACACACATTTACATTTGCCAGGGGTGAGGTTCAAACAACTATCTAACAATCTTTATGGACCGTTATGTTATGCATTTACCACATGCACCACTGACCTGACATGGTTTCTAGTGTTGGCAACAGGTACTTCTAAGTTGCATGATATCTGCAGGACTGCTAAAGTCAGGCTCTGATATGTGTACAGGGTGTAAATGGGGCCAAAATCTTTCAGGTACACATGCAAACAATTGCCACAGATGAGATTCAAACCCATAACTGTGTAGTTACTGCTACTACATTGTTTCGCATTTATGGTGCACTCCATGGAACTTACATATAGGAGAGCTCTCCACAGGTACCTTTGAAGGTGACTAACATCAGCAGCAGTGCTAAAGGAGGGGGTACAGGGAGAGTAGTAAGTGTGAA
The DNA here is from genome assembly GCF_019279795.1 of Protopterus annectens. Taxonomy (NCBI): domain Eukaryota; kingdom Metazoa; phylum Chordata; order Ceratodontiformes; family Protopteridae; genus Protopterus; species Protopterus annectens. The sequence goes on along the minus strand of NC_056726.1, from coordinate 1,379,613,000 downwards.
TGTCCATAATATGAGGTATTATCAAGGACACATACACGTTCTCACACAAACACACACAGTTTCCATGTTTGGGATTAGAAGTTCTACCTAACTAGCATGTTGCACCACAGCATTACCCAGTTATCTCAAGCTCCATGGAGTTTATGGGACTGGCATTTGTCCAAAGGGTTATTTCAAGGTGACTGACATCAGCAGGCTTGCTAAAGTAGAGCAACAGGAGGTGAAGGGCCTCAAAATTATTAATCTCCAACACACACAAAGTTTTACAGTTGCCATGCTTGGGATTAGAACTCCTATCTAGCTAGCATTTTACACTATAGCATTATCCAATTATTACATGCATCACCGAGCTGATGGAGCAGACATTTGGCCAGAGGGTTATTTCAAGGTGACTGACATCAGCATGAGTCCTAACATGGGCAATGGGAAGCGCACTATGTGTGAATGGGCCATAAACCATTCCACTTGAAACATACACACAACACTCAGTCACACACAACTTTACATTTGACAGGACTTGGTATACAAATGCTAGATGAATATTGATTTGTACTATCATGTTACACAGTTATCGCAAGCACCACAGGCACTATAGGACTGAGGGCTACTAAAAGCAATGTCTACAGTGATTGACATTGGCACATCATGTGATATTCGCCAGTTGGATGTGTGGTGGGTGGGACAGGCCTCATAATGGAAATCTCTCTGTCACTGTCTGTCTCTCTTTTCCCCACATCTCTGTGTGTGTATGTTTGACATATTATAGTGTGTTGGCCTTGGATATGTGTGAGTATTCCTATCCAATGTGTGTACAAAGCATGAATGGTGTGCAATGTGGTGTGTGTGCACAGACATCTGTGACTGACAGATATGTATAGTCCACTGTTGTTGTCAGACATGGGCTTCGTTTTTCTAAGTGTAGGAGCTTGCCCAGTATGACCTTCTGTATTGAGTGTGTGAATCCATTCCAGGTAGGTTGTACTCCAGTCCAGGATTTGTTCTACACCTACAGCTAGCAACCTGTTTCTGCAGGATATCTGTACATAGGTTGACAATATGGAGTCACAATGGGTGAAATATAGTGGGATACTGTAACTATTGTGTCTGTGCTGCTTGTGTTACATGGTTTGTGTTAGCAGAGATATTCAGACATATGTACTGTTTTACAGTGTGTTGTATTATGTCATCAACTAATGACAGATATACTTATTTGCTCTCAGTTATTCCCTGGGAAATACAAGATGAATGAAACTGTATCTAGTATTGTGGTCTGCAGCCTACATATTCTTGCACACTCATGCCATTCTGGAGGGGTAGCTGCAGACACTTGCTGATGGGTCTGTGTAAATGGTCCAGCACATTGGTACTGTGGTGGCTGAGGATCCCCTGCTTGTACATATATCGACGTAATAGAATGACCATTCCTGCTGTGGCCATACCTCTCAGCTGTACAGATACACCCAGGTTACCCAGAGGCAGGGGTCATATATCTGGTCAATTCCTCTTCACATTGTGGTTTATGAGCAGGTTTGTAGCCACCCATTACTGGGTTTCAGGCGGGGGTAGTATGGACACACATCAGAGTTTCAGACTTCACATAATCTATGATGTCCATGCTTTGACACCCCCACTCTGTTATTCTATCCTCTTCCTAACATTATGCGAGTGATATCTGAGAAGTATCCCTATAGTATAGCAGTATTTTGGGATTGGTCCACAGTTCATGCAGTAGGACATGGTGGGCATGCTACTGGGATTTTTCAGCATCGCCTTGCATTTGTGTTCTGTGGACTGTGTTATGTTGTTATTTGGGACCCCATGAGATAACATACATTGGCAGTATGGGTGAGGCACAGGCCTTTGACAGAAGACTGTAGGGCATTTGGTAGTGATGCAGGCAATCTGTAGCAGGCCAGTGCATTCTGTCACTCCTACATTCCCAGGCAGCGATCTACTGGATTCCTGTGGGGTGACAGGGTAAGTGTGTGATTTGTTAATGGCAATAATTCCTGTGCATATTAATCCATTGGTCTGGATGCTGGCAGAGTGCTGCTTACAGCTAGGGACAGACCTGCATGGGACACCTCTTCAGCATACTGCATTCTGTGGGTATTCCTATACAGAAGTGGAGGTCATACTGTACTCATTCCCAACAGCAGGGATATAACCTGTGATAAACCTGTGGCTGATGGTAGGGGGAGCTTAGTGTATGTGTGATATGGAAGCTTCTTGCAGCTGACTCACAGATATACCTGGGACATTCCCCTTATGCTGCCTTGTGCAGGGACATAGGCAGTCTCTCATTACTTTATAACAGTGCCTTTTGTGGTCTGCCAGTGATTGGCCAGACTACATCAGTATTCCATACTACACAGACAACTAATGTGCTGCTAATCTGTATGTAAAATTGCAAAGATGTGTGCAGCTGACAGTTACATTTTATGTACTCTGTCTGGGGTACTTCCACCTGTGTACTGTGTGTATGTCTAGACATGTCCATTTTTCAGATGGCGACAGATATTGACATCTGGACAGTGAGTATGGATGACTGCTGACATGGGTATTGCTGAGATGCATTGTGGTTGGCACTGCAGTTGTCAGAACATGGCCCTGTCATCAAATGTACTGGCTATAGGCCCCCAAGACACAACCCTGCATGCTTACCCTTCAGAACTAACACACAACTGCCAGTCTGTCTGTGTAGTTCTGGAGGGGGGCTATTCACCATTGCCATCAGTTGGAGGCCTTAGCACAGCCTTTCTTTATGGTCATCTACACCTGTCCTGCTGGCTGAGGCTGGCGTTGGGTATGTGAGCCTCATTGACATGCACGCATGTGTCCTATGGACACACATCTGGGCCACCACATATACTGCGGTGGGATTTGTCACCTTGTCTAGTACTGCCTACTTTGTTAACACCAGTAGTTGTTATGGATTTCATGCTGCCCATATAGGTGTCTACTATCTGCTGCCATCCCATTCAGCCACCCAATTCCTTTCCATGGTCACATCCATACCATAACTACAACTATCAAAACATACTACTCCATTTAGCAATTGATAGGAAGAGTGACTTACCTTGTGGCTGTGCCAGTATTGAGGATGGTTCTGGAGGATGACTATGTCGGATGCACATAGTACACTCCCTATACATGGTAAAGTACAGGTAGTGTCATGTTTGCCATCCCTTTTACTGTATGTGCAAGTCAGAGAGAGGTGTCATTCCCTGGGTCCCTACCATGTCAGTGTATGTGCTATGAGTTGCTCTTTGACAAAGCCTGGGCATACTGGGCACACCATCATCTGCCTACACGGGCAGGCTCAGGTTGTTCCTCCTCCTCTGAGTCCCACTGTGCCTCTGATGGCCTTGGCAATAGTTCGGGGCTGTCTGGCCCTGCCCCATGCTGTTTCTGCTGCAGCTGTTTCCACAAGAACATATTGTGTAGCATGGTACATACAATGAAAATTTGTGTACGCATAACTGGAGAGTACTGCAAGGCTTCACCGGATATGTCCAGGCATTGGAACTGTGACTTGAGCATCCCAAACAGAAGCTCTATTATGATTCTGGCTTATGCGTTTGCCTCATTATGGAGTTCTTGTTTGGGTGTGTGTGCATTTCTGATTGGTGTCATCAGTCACGTCTTCAGTGCATAAGCAGCATCCCCACTAGGTGGCCATATAAGATGTCCCCACTGGCAAATTTCTGGTACAACTGTGTCATATGCTAGATGTGGGAGTCGTGCTAGCTTCCAGGGCTGCCAGCACACACATTCAAGATAATGCCCTGGGTATCGCACATGACCTGGCAGTTGATGGAGGGGAAGCCCTTGCGGTTTATGTAGATCCTACCCCGCTCACTGGGTGGTGCTTTAATGTGTATGTGCATGCAGTCTATAGCACCCACTACGTAAGGGTATTTTGCTATTTGGTGGACGAGATGCATATTGCTGGTCAAAGCCTCATGGGTGTTGAGGAAATATATGTGCTCACCGGCATGTGCTGACATGTCATCCAGGAACTGGTGGAGTACCCTGGATGCTGATGGCTGTGAGATCCCCATGATATCCCCAGTTGGCCTTTGGATGGTACCTGTGGCTAGTATTCTAAACCCTACACATACCTTGGTATCCACTGGGATGGGTTCCCCTCTGTTGGTTCTGTGTGTGAGACATGGCCAGCACAGCTCAACAATTTTCTGTAAAATGTCCCTGTCCACCCTACAGCATTCCACTATCTCCAGCTCATGTAGCCACTGGTAGGTTACCCTGGGTCCATACACTGTTCTCCTCCTCCTCAATGTGGGTTGGTCATCCGCATTCACATCCTCACCACCCTCAGTCTCTTTCACATATTGATGTATGAGAGCACAGCAGCCCCTAATATTTTGTTAGTTTTGTCAGGTAAAATTTCCCCATCTGTGTACACCGGTGGTGTAGAGTTTGTGGGAAAAATCAGAGGGAAAGGTGCTTGCATAGTTTATAGTAGTGTGCTGGGCAGGGCTGGGTTGCTGCCTCTGTAACTGGCTGATTCTGATACACTTCACCTGCCAGCTATGCTAGTTCTCCTCGATTGCCTTCCTATTGCTGTTTTTCCTTCCCATTGCCTTCCCGTTTAAGCCCCAAGGTCGCTGCGCATACCCAGTGCTTAAATGTGAACAGAGCTGCTATTTCCTGTTTTTTTTTTTTTTGTTTTTTGTTTAAAACTCAATTTGTGGCACGTACACCCATTTAGGCAATGTAAACACTGCTAGGCACAGACACAGCCCCCTTTCCTTAGCTATGCTAAGGGCAAACATGGGCCACAGAGCTCCAATAAGCTTACAACATGCATAACACTCCCCCTTATGAGGTCAACTACCTCTTATACTTATACCATGGTGTTGCTGCACCTACATGGTTGAGTGCAAGCTAACACTGAGAGGAAATCTGTGATTCAGTATCAGTCCCCTCATTTGCATAAAACAGAATGCTAATTCATAGTTACCACATTCACACTGAACCTTTCCCCTTAGCAACCACTATTCCCTGGTATTGCTGTCTTATGCATGCCATTGACTATAATGGCAAAGTGCTGATTTGGGTTTAAAACCTTATCTGACTTTTTTTCTTGCATGCAGCAGCTCTTGCACTATTATACCTCTTATTGAAGGTGTTTATAAAAGTACTGAAGCTATTTCTTCAAGTAGTAAGCTACAGAGAGCACTAAAAGGGAAGAGCAGTGGTGCACAATGGTGTTATCTCCCCGTTTGGTTCCTATTATTTCCTTTTGCTCATCAATTGCCAAAACATTTGTCTTTTGCTCAGATTATAGGAGTGCATCAGAGTTGTCTTTTAACTCCAACATTATTTTATTAACTCACTAACTTTATACATAAAAAATATTCATCCAATAATGTTTAACAGGTCTTAGGTTAAATGTTTACCTTACATTGATGATCTTTTGTTTATGATGATTGTGGTAGACTGTTAACATATTTTAAAGAAACACATGAGATGTTACACTACATAATGGGATACAAACCATGTCATCTAAATCTAAGATATTAAGTAAGCTGTCATGCAGCCAATGGATTGAAATATGATTTTTCTTCTACACTTCGTTTTGTCTTGATTGGACTCTCATAATGATGGTTTGGCACCCAGGGCAGAGTATTTAAAGTTACAGTTTTTGTGGTTTTGAACATAGCTCCCCCCCTTTCTAGTTGACCACACCCATTCCCATTGACCCCACCTATTCAGCTGTCTCCTACAGCCCCCCTTTGATTTGAAGTCACCAGCCGTCACTGCTCTCTACTCTCCTCAACCTCTCCTTCTCACAACCAGCCTGCAACTGGTTCCACAGCTATCTACATGGATGCCAGCAATCAGTAATCTGGTACAATAACAGATGTCCTCACCTCCCAATTACTCTCAGAGTTCCCCAAGAGTCTATCCTTGGCCCTCTGCTATTCCCACTTTTCACTAACAACCTACATACTGCCACCATGCAAGCATCTCTTATACAGTACATGGATGACTCTACTCTCATCTGCTCTGCCCCCACTCTACCAGAACTACAACAAATCACACAGGGATCCTTCTCTTCTGTAGAAAGCTGGCTATCCAATGTTCAGCTCCTATGCAACCCAAATAGGACAAAATTTCTCCTGTTCCAACCTTCCAAAGCCACTAAAAACACCCCCCCACTCCAACATTCTTGCCAAAGATAATACCACATCTCTCCATCAGAACACTCAAAATTACTTGGTGTGGAAATAGACAACAAACTTAGATTTGACACCCACATATCTCACAATAAAAAAATGTTCACAAGAAACTTGGTGCATTATATTGAAGCTGCCAATTGCTAACTAAGGTGGCTAGAATCTCCATAGCCAATTCCCAGCTAATCTCCACCCTACTCTATGCATCCCCCATACTTACCAACCTTAGACAGACAGACCTACACAAGCTGGATGCTTGGTGCAACAAAATTGCTAAATTTGCCACTGGAACCTCCTACTGCAGCCATCATTGTATCTCCCTTACAGAACTAAACTGGCTAGAACTCCCACAACTCATTCACTTTAATCAACTCACCCTTGCTCACAAACTTATTAACCACCCCCTTAACATCCCTTCCCTTCAAACCCTTTTCCAACCCTATCATCCCTCTAGGCCCCTAAGATCAAGCAACAAAAATCAACTCACTGTTATCAAACACAAAACCTCAGCAGGAGAAGCCATATTTTCATGTACCATATCTAAACTTTGGAACAATCTTCCACCCTCTATAACTACTCTACCTTCCAGCAGCCTTTTCAACACTGCACTCAAATTCCACTTAAATTTGCACTGGCTTTGTCCTTGTTCTAATCCAGAATAACACCCCCACCCTTACCCCCCCCCACCTAGGTTCTTAACCCAACTATACTACCGCCACTACTAACCACAGTCAGAAATAGCTAGTTGTCTTTACATACTTTAACATTTTGTCTGACAATTTTGTTACTAATATTATAAACTACAAGAAACTATCTTAACTTGCAACACTTTCTGTATATACTGTTGATAATCAATATCTTGTTATTGCATTAAAGCCAACAACCTGTAATGCTGTTTACTATTGCTGCAAATTTGTATCTCTATCATGCACATGATATGGAGCTTTTCTCCCCGGGCATCCGATGAAAAAGGACCTGTGTCCAGTCAGAATTTCCCGGTAAACAAATGTAAATAAATAAAATAAATAAATAAAATAAAGATAGACATGGCATGAATGTTGGGCTAGATATACAAGCAGTACACAGGGAAAAGTACCCCAGACATACAGTGTATAATAAATGGACACACCCTTGAAATTGTACATACAGGTATGCATCACATTATCTGGGCTTGTAGTAGGGAATACCGATTTTGTCTGGCTGAACACTTGCAAATCACAAAGGTGATAGGACTGATGTATTGAGAAACAGCTGATGTCCCTGCACAAGCCAGCATAACTGGAATGCCACATGCATATCTGTGAGTCAGATGCAAGTAGTGTCTATAGCACACATGCACCCAGTTCACCCAAACAGCACCCACAGGTACCTCTCTGCTCTTATCCCTGCTGTTGAGAGTGGGTACAATATGACCACCACCTGTGTATGGCAATAGCGAAAGAATGCAGCATGCAGTGCAGATGTCCCATGCAGGTGTGTCCCTAGCTGTAGGCAGCACCCTGCCAGCATGCACACCACCTGATCAATACTGATAGAAAGTATTGGCATGAACACCTAGCACACCTACCCTGTCACCCCAGGGGAATATACTGAATGGCAGTCTGGGACTGTAGGAGTGACAGAATGCAACGGCCTGATACAGCTGACCTGCATCACCACCAAATGGCCTACAGGCCTCTGCCAAAGGCCTGCGTCTCACCCGTACTGCCAATGTATGTTATGTCATGGACACCCAAATAACAACATAACACACTCCTCATAACCCATATGCAATGCCATGTGAACAAACTACAGTAACATGTCCACCATGTCCCACTGCATGAACTGTGGACCAACACCAAAACACAGCTGTGATGAGATGATAACTATAGGGAAAGTATCAGAGAATGTTTGCATAATGTATGGAAGAGGATAGAATAATAGAGGGGGGTGTGGGTGGGAGCATGGGCAGCATGGAATGTGCAAAGTCCAAAACAGAGCCGTGTGCACATACTATCCCTGTCTGCAAACACAAAAATGGGTGGCTACAAACCTGCCTGTATACCGCAATAGGGGTAATGTCCTGACTTATGACTCCTGTCTCTGGGCAACCTGTGTGAATCTGTACAGCTGTGAGGTATTGCCACAGCAAGATAAGGCCATACTGTCATGTCGATGGATGTACACGTATGGGATCCTCTGCCATCACTGTACCGAGGTGCTGAACTGGATACACAGACCCAGCAGCAAGTGTCTACAGCTCCCCCTCCAAAATGGGATAACTTTCCATGAATATGTAGGCATTTAACCACAATACTGGACACAGCTGCATTCACCCTGTGTTCCCCAGGACATCACTGCGAGCAAAAATGTCTACCTGACAGTACTTGAGGACAAAAAACATCACAGTGTATAAGAGTACATATAAATAAAGAACACATCCACCAGAACTTCACCAGAATATCTTTTTTCCTTTTATTTCGTAAGGTCATTTATTCCCAAAAAATATTACCTTCTCCTTTAAAAGGGGAAGGAATTTGAAAGAGCTATTAAATCATAATTTTGTAAGAGGTAATTATATTAATACTTTAGTTTCTGGTACATTTCCATGTGGTTGTTGTAGTATTTGTGATAGGGTTAAGAATTTGAATAATATCAATGGGATAACATTTACTCCTAGACTATATTATAATTGTCGATCAGTGGGGGTAGTGTATATTCTGGGTTGCTCCTGTGTCAGTGTTTGGTATATAGGTCAAACTAAACGTATGGTTAGGATCCGAATATTAGAACATATAAAAGACATAAAAAATCAGAGTGAAGTTAGCCCTGTTGCCCAACATTTCCTTATTAAACATGAAGGTTCCCCTAATAGTTTAAAAGTCTGTGTATTGGGGAAGCCCTTTTTGAATAGAGGTGGTGATTTCATTAATAAACTACGTGAATTGGAAACTAGAATGATAATAAAATTTAAAACCTTGAAACCTTTTGGTTTAAATCAAGAATTAGCCATATAAAATAATAGCTATAATATCCAGCATTCATATATTAAGTATTAGGAACAATATGTTTTAAATGGCCTAATGGTTAAGGTGTTTGCCTTACAAACACAAGGTACAGGGTTTGAATCTCCCAGGAGATAATTGGCTAGGCTTAAAATGTCTTGCAAGAGCAGTTAGCCTAGTATGAATCTATGAATAAATAATTTTGTATTAATTTTAAAGGGATATAATTTATGTATGGTATTTGCACTATATTATTTTCAATTTTGGTATTGATTTATTGTCTAAATGCAAGTTGCCTGTGTTAATTAAGTGTAATTAATTAAATTGAATGAGTATTTAAGCTGACAACAAAATGTAAGCTTTGTGATCTGTAAAGGCGAAAGGCCGAGGTACCAGATCGCTTACGAAATAAAAGGAAAAAAGATATTCTGGTGAAGTGCTGGTGGATGTGTGCTTTACTTATTTTTGCTTTTCTGGTGTTTTTCTATAAGAGTACATATGTCTGAATATCTCTGCTAACACCAGTACCATGTAGCAGAAGCAGCACAGACACAATCACCTACAGTACACACTATCCCTTGCACAGTCTGACCCCATATTGTAACTGATCTACAGATATCCTGCAGAAACAGTTTGCTAGCTGTAGGGGTAGAACACAAAGGTCAGCACTGGAGTACAATCTACCTCGAATGGATCCACACATTCAATTACAGAAGGCCATACTGGACATGCTCACACACTTGAGAAATGAAGGCAGTGTCAGACAACAACATATTGAAAGGTCATACTGGGCATGCTCACACACTTAAAAAAATGAAGCCCATGTCTGCCAACAACAGTGGACCATACATATCTGACAGTTGCAGATGTTAGTGCATACACTCCTCAGTATGCAACAGTCATGCTTTGCACACACATTGGATAGAAATACACACATATATCCAAGGACAACACACTATAATAGGCCAAAAGTACACATACATAGATGTGTGGAAGAGAGTGACAGTGACAAAGAGCCTCCCATCATGAGGCCTGCCCCACCCAGCACACAGCCAAATGGCTACAAGAACATGATGTGTAAATGTCACTCACTGTAGAAATTAGCCACTGGTATCCCTCAGCAATAAAGAATCTGTGGTGCTAGAGCTAGCTGTGCAACATGACTGTACAAGGCAGTAGTCATAGAGCAGTTGTATACACGTACCTGCGGAATATAATCCTGCGTGTGCCTGAGTGTGGCGTGTCTACCTCTAGATGAATGGGTCATGGCCCATGCACATACACCGCCCTCCCCATAGCCCTACTATGGCAAGCCTGCTGATGTCTGTTACTGTGAAATACACCTTTGGGGAAGGGATAGCCCAGTAATCTCTATGGTGCCTCTCATAAATGTGTAATTCTGTAGTGTAATAAACAAGTGAGGAAGGAAATGTAATCCCAGACATGGCAATTGTGTGTGTGTCTGTCTAGGGAGCAATGCTTTTTATGCTAGTCACACTCACTACAATTCAAATGCCCTACTTTGGCAAGCCTGCTGATGTCATTCACTTTGAAATACATATTTGGGAAAAGAAGATCCCAGTAATCTCTGTGGTGCTTCCTATAACATTGTAATGCTGTAGTGTAATAAACTAATTTGGTAAGAGTTCCAATCCCAGACATAGTAACTGTGTGAGTGTGTGTGTCTCTGCCTGTGTAGAGAGCAATGATTTTTAGGCTAGTCACACTCACTACAATTCAAATGCCCTACTTTGGCAAGCCTGGTATGTTCATTCACTTTGAAATACACCTTTGGGAAAGGAGTAGTCCAGTAATCTCTGTGACGTATCCTATAACTGCATAATGCTGTAATGTGATAAGCTAGTTAGGTAGGAGTTCTAATCCCAGACATGACAACTGTTTGTGTGTCTCTGTGTAGGGAGCAATGCTTTTTAGGTTAGTCACACCCACTACAATTCAAATGCCCTACTTTGGCAAGCCTGCCGATGTCATTCACTTTGAAATATACCTTTGGGGAAGGAGTAATTCATTAATCTCTGTGGTGTGCCCTATAACAGCATAATGCTGTAGTGTGATATAGTAGTTTGTTAAGGGTTCTAAACCCAGGCATGGCAAGTGCGGATGTTTGTTTGTCTGTGTAGGGTGCAATGCTTTTAAGACCATTCACAGTCACTATAACATCCATTAACCTACTTTGGCAAGCCTGCTGATGTCATTCCCAGTGAAATACACCTTTGGGGAAGGAGTACTCTAGTAATCTCTGTCGTGTGTCCTATAACAGCGTGATGCTGTAGTGTGATATAGTAGTTTGGTAGGGGTTTTATTCCCAGACATGGCAAGTGTGTGTTTGTTTGTCGTGTAGGGTGCAATGCTTTTGAGTCCATTCACAGTAACTACAACCTCGATTGCCCTACTTTGGCAAGCCTGCTGATGTCATTCCCAGTGAAATACACATTTGGAGAAAGACTACTCCAGTAATCACTGTGGTGTGTCCTGTAACAGCTTAATGTTGTAGTGTGATATAGTAAGTTTGGAAGGGGTTCTATTCCCAGACATGGCAAGTGTGAATGTCTGTGTAGGGTGCAATGCTTTTGAGGCCATTCAAAGTGACTACAAGCTCCATTGACCTTCTTTGGCAAGCCTGCTGATGTCATTCCCAGTGAAATACACCTTTGGGGAAAGAGTAGCCCAGTAATCTTGGTGGCGTGTCCTATAACTGCATAATGCTGTAGTGCGATAAACTAATTAGGTAGGAGTTCTAATCCGAGACATGGCAAGTGTGTGTCTGTGTGTGTCAGTCGTATCCTGTGTGGAGGTGGCTGTGAGTCTGTAACAACTGGACTCATTGTGGAGTGGGTTTTGCAAATTTCTTACATGGTGGCCCTATTATATGTCACAATGTCCACCTTACAAGGATAACAGATGTCAAATAGCCAAGAGGCTGGGGTGCCAACCCATACCCCTACATGTGACATCAAGGCCTGGTGAACAAAGTAAGCAACACTTGTATTACCCAGAGAACACTCTCAACCCATGTGTCATACACAAACACACTTGCCTAGGTAACAACTGCTATGTTGGTAGTACCCTGCATGTTGCCCACAGATAGTAACCATGGTGTGATTGCAGTGGACTACAGAGGGCATGGCACTCTGTCCATCAGTACAATAGGCACATAATTGCAGACAGTGTGCCTGCACTATGTTCCCCACTGGACGCCTGCAACAACTATGGTGCCATCAAATGTGACCACAAAGAACATACCATGCCTTAAACACATGACCTGTACGGACAGATACCACTGACACCAGAGAATACCTGTATCATGCTATCAATGTTGGTGCAGGGTCAACCTGCTGTCCATTACCAGTTCCCGCCACATGAGGCCAGGACTGGCACATCTGATAACAATCTGTGTACACAACATGAGCCAGACACCCCAGGAACAGTTCTACATGTCACTGTACATGCATGTGGAATGTGTGCACATCCTAGACACTGTCCATGTCATGGACTATAGAACACATACATGGCAAGCATTGCACAGCACTGGCCATACACAATAGTAACCCAGGTGACTGGATGGTGAATACAACACCCACCTGTGTGGACCAATCCAGACACTACACCCTTGAGGCACACTGCAGACCATTGTCATGTGGCCTGATGCCAAGGTATACCCTTCACTTAGTCTTGTATAGCATTCCGGCACAGTCAACCACTACACACCCATGAAGCAATGCACCCATGCATGTCAGTACTGGCACCCTGTGTCTGTGTGTGTGGTGTATGATGCTTTTGACCACATTCACACTCAGTACAACTCCCATTGGCATACTGAAGCATGCTGTCGAGGACAGACAACTATACATACCTTTTGCCCATATAACCTCCAGATATCCTCTGTGGTGCATGTGATATCTGCACATTACTGTATTGTGGCAAACTAACTAGTTAGGAAGTGTATTCCTGACTCTGCCAAGTGTGTCAATGTGTGTGAGTCCCTGAGAGAGTGTGGCTGTGTTGATGCTGACACCTGTTTATGTGGACAAGCACGTGTACTACACCTACCGTATCACTACTATATCACTGTTGCAGATGTCACTCACCATCACATATATGTTTGGACAGATCCCCAACATATAAGCTATGTGGTGCATGCAATAACTGCATAGACATGTGATAGCAATACATAGTCAGTAAGGGGTTTGAAACCCTGTACTGGTAGGTGTGTGAGACAAACATGCAACAGTTTTACTCTCCCTCCCCCTCCCTGACTTACTTTGTCTCTGTCTGTCTCTCTCATTCCCTCTCAGGTGGATGTGGAGAAGTACACCTGCTTTGCTTAGGCAGCAGCTACTGTTTTGTAAGTGATGCTCATGATCAGCTGATGACCTCTGCATGAATTGCAGTCCTCCTCTAGCTGATTGCATGTGGAACAGCTGTAGTAACATTCTCATAGCCAATTGCATGGAAACACACTCCAATATCTTGGAACATCATGTTGGTGTTGGGTCTTTTCATTCACTGTGAGCAGGACCTAGATCTGGTTTTTGGCAAACAGCATCACAGATGGTTTTGGGATTTACCTCTAACAACATACACTGTGGAAAAAGGCCAACAGACAGGAGGGGGATGTGCCAGACATGACTACAGAATGTAAGTGTTGCTATTCAGCATTTATGATGTCGGTTTAACAGGGTGTATGTGGATATGGCTGGTCTACATGTTTTAATACCTGTCATGACAGTGCTATGTTTTTGATGAAAATCACATCTGTAGGGTCATCTGCAGACTGGGCAGTGTGTGGAACCTTTTGTTTCTTGTGTTGCTCACAGAACACCTATCTGAGAACTGCAGAAGCATAGTGTGAGGACTGCAGTCCGTACATGGCGACAGCCATGACTTCATATCCCTCATAGGACATATGTCACAACCAACCCTGGTATGACAGTAAATGTATGAGGTTATCAAAGCAGCATGCCAATATTGGGCCAGTGTTCATAGCTCCAACCACAAGTCTGTCAACCTTTGTACATATGTCATGCAGTAAGAGGTGCATATGTTCTGTACACCATTATTTATTGACATCATACCTGATAACAAGGCAGTCAGATATCAGACTGCTAGACATGTTATGTATAGTAGGGGTTGTTTCTGAGGACATAACTTGGGCATTCTGCAGTTGTGTGCACAGTACTGGGGTCTGTGTACTTAGGGTGATTGTTGATAGTATGTGTATTGCTCATACATACCTTGGCCTGTGCACAGACTGTGGTAGATGCCATTGTTCTTGGTCCTGCCCTAGCTGATGCTACATGCTGCTCCAGTGTATGGTACCCTATTGGCTCACATGTCCGTAGGGCCAGACACATGTATCCCATACCACAGACAGCCATCAGACCACACTGTGCCATGATCCAGTGTATGTAGGATTAGTGTGTGGGTGTAACATATGAGGATGGTGTTTATCAGACAGTCCATATAGTGTCATATTAAGCTTGTGTACCATATGTGGCTGTGGCTGTGTTTACATTGGTTGTGGGTATGCATTTTCTCACAGGTGTCTGTTACTCTGTGCTGTGACATGCATGTAGAGCCCACTATAAATTCAGGTGCATGTATATTCCCCCATTCAAAATGTAGTCCAGTGTTGTGACAGTCTTGCTGTAGTTTGCACATTGCCTTGTGACATGCCTAGCAGCCTAGTGTAATTACACAGTGTGCTGTTATGTCCAGTTATTTGCAAGACATACTGCTGCCAGACCACCATAACCATTGTGTATTTCTGAGAAAGCAGTGGGAGTCTGTACAGATGTATGTCACTAACTACTGGGTAGTATGTGGCCAAGATTGTGCTAGACAGTCAAGAGGAGAAGGTTAACACCTGCACTACACCTCAAGCAACACATAGCCCTTCTAAATCCACACCACCAACACCCACACATAGCAACACTAAACCCACATATGTGGAGGCCCTTAACAGTAACCTGCCCAAGCAATAATGACCTCCTTAGCTGAAACGCAAACAAATACCAATCACAACCAAAGTGTCACATAGCTCACAACACCAGTGTGCCACCCAACAACAGCTCCCTAAGGCAAGACAGTGTACCCAACACTTTAGTCATAGGTAACTCTATAGTCAGGCACACTGATGTCCCACTCACCAGGCTGAACAAGGAGAAAATTACAATCAGCTGCCGGTCGGGCGCTAGGATCCACCACATAACGCATGCACTCAAGTCACTCCACAACAAGTACAAATATGACTCTGTCATTGTCCATGTTGGAGTGAATGACTTGAGATGTAACTCCCTGGACTACAAGAAAAGAGACATGGAAGAGCTCTCAGATCATGTGGTCCAGACAGGTATGACCCTAGCCCTGAGTTGCATCCTGCCTTCACCCAGAATGATACCACAGTATAAGGACAAAATGATTGACTTCAACAATTGGCTAAGCTTCTGGTGTTATTCAAAGGGGATCCAGTATCTCTCTGCCTGGAACAACATGATCGACAGACCACGATGCTTTGCCAGAGATGGTCTGCACCCGTCGCCCCTGGGATTCAGGTTTCTGGCTAAGGCTCTTGCCACTCCTATAGTGCCTTTTTTAGGCAAAGTTCAAAGGACAAAACCACCACCCTAACAGGTACAAGCATGCAAAATCTGAAGGTAATACTACTCAATGCTAGAAGTCTAAACCTCAAAATGCACTCTCTCGAGGCACTCCTAAAAATGGAGAACATCGATATCTGTGCAGTAACTGAGACCTGGTTCAAGGCTCCAGAGAGCACCCCTGCAATACCATGCTCCAACTCTTACCACACTTTTTGGCCACCAAACCATGGCCAAAACACTAAAGGTGGAGGAGTGTCCATATTCACCAAGGATATTCACAACTCCAGGCTAGTTGTCCAACACAATGCATTTGAAATTCTCCAGGTGCAACTAACACTAGGTAAGACTGCAATCCAAATTGCAGCTTGCTACAGATCACCCACCATGCCCCAAGATTCTCACTACACACTTCTAAACATACTTGAAAATATTAAGATGCAACCAAACATCCTAATACTGGGTGATTTCAACTACCCTGCCATTAACTGGGAAAACTAATCATGTACCAACACCTTTGCCCAACGGTTCTTGGAATTCATAGATTACAATGCCCTGGATCAACTAATCCTTCGTCCCACCAGGGGCTCCAATATCCAAGACTTGGTCATTACCAACATGGGAAATTGATGCTCCACACCTATGGTCATCCCCTCATTGATCAGGCCTGACCAGAAGCTAATCACCCTTGACATCCACATCCCACCCCCACCCCCTAGTAAGGAGACCTCCTTAAAAAACTTTTCCAAAGCCAACTTCATGCTACTCAAGTCAGAAGTGACAAACTTCATGACACCCATGCAGACGAGAACTGAAGGTTCGACTACTGAAGCCTACACTAAGGCACTGTACAAGCACATCCACTTGTGCATGAATCGTGCCATCCCCAATAAAACCAACATGCTCTTCTCCAAAAAAAGGAAGCCAGTCTGGCGGTCGCTTGCCATAAACAAACTTTACAACAAAAGGAAGAAACTGTTGAAAAAAAGAGGAAAATCCCAGGATGCAAAAAACTCCCTTATCAACCTCAGTAAGAAGCTGAGATTCCTCATAAAATCTCCCAAAGCTAGTTACTAAAATAAAATTGCCAAAGATTCCAAAGACAACCACAAGGCATTCTATAGCTATGTCAAGAATCTAAATGGCAATGCTCAGATCTTCTCTGAGCTACAACAGAATGGCATTACATATACTGATCCCAAGGATATTGCCAATATCCTGGCAGATCAATTCAGTGCAAACTTCACCCCCCTCACACCCCCTAAAGGGCCCATCTCAATACCGAAAGATTGCCAAATTTCAGTAATAATGGCCACACAGGTAAAAAACGCACTCTCTAAAGCTAAGAATACAGCATCCATCGGACCAGGTGACATCCCAGGCTGTGTACTACATGAACTACAAAATGAACTGGCACCTCACCGAAGTGTCATGTTTAATCATAGCCTCACCTCAGGCTTTGTGCCCACTGAGTGGTGCACAGCTACAGTTATCCCACTCCACAAGGGGGGATACACCTTAGATCCCGGGATCTACCGCCCCATCAGTCTGATGAGCCTGATCTGCAAGCCCATGGAATGTATTATTATGGAACTTATGAACAAAGACATTGGCAAACTTCAAACACTGGACCCCATGCAGTTTGGGTTTGTGAAGGGCTGATCTTGTCTCCTGAACCTGATTGACTTCTTTGAATCAGTCTCC
Source organism: Protopterus annectens (assembly GCF_019279795.1). Taxonomy (NCBI): domain Eukaryota; kingdom Metazoa; phylum Chordata; order Ceratodontiformes; family Protopteridae; genus Protopterus; species Protopterus annectens. Next base: position 1,379,595,486 of record NC_056726.1, on the reverse strand, counting down.
AGAGCTGTCGACAAGTAAAGGTAGTCCACACAGCCTATCTGGACCTCACCAAGGCCTTCGACACCATCCCCCACTCTGGAATCATAGATAAACTTACTAAGCTGGGCATTAATCCCTACATCACTTGATGGGTTGCCAACTGGCTTACTGACAGAACCCAGACTGTAAAAGTAGCCGACTCCAAATCCAGCTCCAGACAAGTGACAAGTGGAGTACCTCAGGGTTCAATCCTGGAACTGCTCTTGT
>NC_056726.1:1379477740-1379590240 GCF_019279795.1 Protopterus annectens | reverse complement strand
AAGCCATTGGAGGAAAGGCAGTCCATACAGCCTACCTCGATCTGGCTAAGGCCTTGATACAATACCCACTCGGGTATCATTGAAAAACTCATCAGCTTAAATGTTAACCCATACATCACAAGATGGGTTGCAAACTGGCTGAGTGACAGAACCCACAGGGTCAGAGTTGCTGGCGCCACGTCAGACTCAAAACCTGTCACAAGTGGTGTCCCACAGGGCTCAGTCCTGGGCCCACTCTTGTTTGGCATCTACTTTTCCGAAGTACAAGCAAACACAGGAGGTTTATGGCTGACAAAGTTTGCAGATGACTGCAAACTGGGCCATAGTAGAAAACACATCTGACACAGATATCCTTCAGAAGGGTCTCACAGAAACGGATAACTGGTGCCAGAGCCACGGCCTGAAGTTAAATGCCAAAAAATGCATAGTCATACCCTTTGGGAAAAACAAGGTTACCCCTAGCTACCAAATAGGTGGCAATCCACTGAGCACAGAAGAAGTTATCAGGGACCTGGGGACCCAGGTTGATAGTAGTCTGTCATTCGACACCCATGTAGCTAAAGTAGTTAGGAAGACCTTCTACATTGCCCACCTTATCATGAAGGGATTCTCATCTAGATCAAGGGAGGTCATAGTCTCCCTTTACTCATCACTCATTAGACCAATGATTGAGTACAATGCCCCATTCGGGATGTATCTGACCCGACACTTGCAGCAGCTGGAGAGGCCACAAAAGTTCCTCACCAAAAGGATAAAGGGTCTCAAAAATCTGTCCTATGCTGCCCGACTGAAAGAACTCCAGCTCTATTCAGATGCTTACCGCTTGCTCAGAGGTGACCTTTGCCTAACATACAAGGCCATGTCAAACCCAGATTTGATGAATATGCTTCACCTCAAAAAATCTAGATCCATCAGAGCCACAAGGCGGAGACTTAAACCTCGACACGGCTATTAATAGGGCGTGCTGGAGGGATAGATTCATCACCCAAAGACTCCTATGCTGTGGAACAAAATCCCGGTACATGTGAGGCAGAGCACCACTGGCCTTGTTCAAGAGAAATCTTGACCAATGGATGGGAGATTGCAGATATACCCCAGGGATTACCTCAGTGTCACTGCTCGACAGAGGCACAGCAAAATAATGGGTATAGTTCCCCATACTAAAGGGGTGGCGTAAGCCACAAAACGATGGGCTAGGCTTGTAAATGCCCTCGGGCAGATAGCCTAGTATGAACCTATGAACCTATATATATATATATATATTATATATAGATATATACATATATATATATATATATATATATATATATATATATATATATATATATATATATATATATATATATATATATATATACAAACATATATAGGTTTCCTATTGAAATGTTGCCTTGCAATTGCACGTCTATGAAATATTCAAACAACAGATGTGTGCACCTTGTTTTTCCCGAAGGGGATGACTATGCACTTTTTAGCATTTAGCTTGAGGCCGTGGTTCTGGCACCAAGCATCCGTCTCTGTGAGACCCTTTGGGAGGATGCTTGTGTCAGCTTGAGATTCGATTATGGCCCCCAGTTTGCAGTCATCTGCAAACTTTGTCAGCCATAATCCCCCCGTGTTAGCCTGAACCTCAGAGAAGTATATACCGAACAAGAGAGGTCCCAGAACTGAGCCCTGTGGGACGCCACTTGTAACTGGTTTGGATTTGGACATGGCACCTACGATTCTGACCATGTGGGTTCTATCTCTGAGCCAGTTTACAACCCATCTTGTGATATAGGGGTTGATATTTAAGCTGGTAAGCTTATTTATGATGCCCGAGTGGGGTATTGTGTCGAAGGCTTTTGCGAGGTCCAGGTAGGCTGTGTGGACTACCTTGCCCTCATCTATGGCTTTGGAAACTGTTTCAAAGAAATCAATTAGGTTTAAGAGGCAAGATCTGCCCTTAACAAAGCCGAATTGGGTAGGGTCCAGTGTCTGGAGGCTCCCAATGTCTTTGTTTATGAGTTCCATGATAATACGCTCCATAGCTTTACAGACCAGACTAGTCAGGCTTATGGGGCGATAGTTTCCAGGGTCCGTTGTGGCACCACCTTTGTGGAGTGGGACCACTGTAGCTGTACGCCATTCTTTGGGTACATATCCTGTAGTAAGGCAAAGTTTGAACAGTGACTTAATGTGAGGGTTCAGTTCTTCTTGGAGCTCATGTAAGACACAGCCTGGGACACCGTCTGGTCCCATAGATGCTGTGTTTTTTGCTTTGGAGGGGGCAGCTTTCACCTGTGCATCTATGATGTCAGGGAGGTTACATTCAGTTGGGATAGGTGTTTGCTCCTTTTGGGGGGGGGGGGAGAAGTTTGCACTGAATCTGTCTGCCAGGATGTTGGCTATGTCTGTAGGTTCAGTATATTTTGTACCGTTATGCAACAATTCAGAGCATATCTGGGAGTTTCCGCCCATGTTTCTGACATAACTAAAGAAGACCTTGTGATTATCTTTAGTGTCTAGGGCAATTTTTCTTTCGAAACTGGCCTTTGATGATTTTATGAGGGATCGAAGTTCCTTGCTAATACTGATCAGAGATGCCTTCCCTTTTTGGGATTTTGCTCTGTCATGTAGTAGCTTCCTCTTTCTGTTGTATAGCTTATTTATGGCCGGGGTCCACCAGACCGGTCTCCTGTTTTTGGAGGAGTGAGTCTTGGTTTTATTTGGGATAGCACGATCCATGCATTCCTGCAGGTGCTCATAGAATGCATTTGTAAAGGATTCTGCGGATTGGGCTGTATTATCCTCTGGCCCAGGGGCTTTGAAGGATTCCACCTCAGTCTTGAGAAGTGCAAAGTTGGCTTTGGAGAAATTCTTTACAGTGATTTCCTTGGCTGGGGGTGGGGACGGGATATGGATGTCCAGGGAAATTTGTTTATGGTCTTGTACTTGCTTTGGAGTGACCTGAGTGCTTGCATTATGTGGCAGATCCTGGCACCAGACAGGCAGCTTACAGTGACCTTCTCCTTGTTCAATCTGGTGAGTGGGACGTCAGTGTGCCGGACAATAGAGTCCCCTGCAACAAGTGTATTTGTTGTGTTGTTTGGCCTTATGGGTTGTGACTGTGAGGCACACTGATTTTGTGAGATGTGTGATTTGTGGGTATTGTTGAGGGGTGGCTGTTGCTTGGATATCTGCTTGGATATATATATATATATCTATGTCTATATATATATATATATATATATATATATATATATATATATATATATGTCTATATATATATATATATATATACATATATATAAATATATATATATATATATATATATATATATATATATATATATATATATATATTATATATATATAGACATAGATATATATATATATATATATACATATATATATATATATATATATATACATATATACACATATATATACATAAATATATACATATATATATATATATATATATATATATATATATATATATATATATATATATATATATATATACACACAGATATACGTTTCCTATTGAAATGTTGCCTTGCAATTGCACGTCTATGAAATATTCAAACAACAGATTTTTGAACACTTCATATTTCAGCAGTTTACGTGAGCGAACTGGATAATTTCGAATGGACTGTGCATTCGCAAAATTAATGTTTGCTCATGTAAAGGGATCACAGTACAGTGTGCTTAGGGACATACATCCCTTTCCTCACTGTAGTGCGATCTCAGAGTTGGAATATTAAGTTGACGGGTGTGAGGTGTAGGGGGGCTTGCCCCCCTGCATAAACGGGATGTTAGGTTAGTTAGTTAGGGAGTTACAGGAAGGGTGGGATTGCTGTTAAGTGCTGGAAATGCCATGATCAACATTTTCATCATTAACAGCTACTTTACGACATTAGGGACATTCGGTAATGTGTACTTTTGGCGAAACACTTCTCTAATAAGTACACTTTTTATTTTCAATTTCGAGATTATGATAGTAAACCATATATATATATATATATATATATATATATATATATATATATATATATATATATATATATATATATATATAAAGACATCTACAAATGGCCATATATATGATACACTATACTGATGTGTAGACAGACATATGTATCAATATACATGTGTATGTACATGTAGACATATATCAACATATGTATATGTATGTATCCATATTCCTGTCATGTATAAACATCACAGTTGTGTATACCTTCCCAGATGTATCTCACTGTTTGTATCTGATATGTGTACATTATGATATAACAACATATGTGATGCAACTCTAATGTCAATAACAACTACTACACAATTGTGGAAGTTAACGCAATTGTTCCATACTAATCGATATGTGTAGTGACAGATATATTGGAAAAAAACAACAAATGTTTTCACAGTGGTCATGGCATAGTGGTTTACTGTTGGAACTATAGTGTAAAAGGTTCTGGGTTCAAGACCTGCAAGTGCAATTTATCTTGTTGCTGCACAGAACAAGGGCTGTTGCACACAGACTGGTTAAGGCAGTTTTCAGCAGCTTTAAACAAGTTTGCACGGGTTTTCGTGAAGCTAAGTGGTGCTAAGCCATGGTTAAATGTATGGACACTTACACAGTGTAGGCTTTGCTTACCACTGCACAAATCTGCTTAGCTGTTATAATGCAGCAATGCTGAGACCTGGTAAGCATGGCTTAGCCCTGGTAACCAGTTCTCTTCACAAAGTCTGATAACATAGCAGGGTAATGACATCTTTAATAAGTGTATGTAATGCCATGTAGAATACATGCGTCTATGTGCTGTCATTACAGTAGCAAGGGGTGTGAGAGTCAAATCTGGGTCACACAAGTATATGAGTCCTGTACAGCACTGTTATCCATGTGAATGTGTTACATACAGGGGTAGTAACCCAGGGTATGTGCTGTCACACTGGCATGTAGTGTATCATGGTGGTACTACTGTTGACAGTGCTTTCTCAGGCAAGAGTAGAGTGCTACATATAGTACTGACAACAACCACACCTGCAGGCATAGTTGGACTCTGAGGCCTCACTGCCATGTTCCTGGAGTGTGAGTTGTGTCGCAGTATATATCCCCTAGTGGATAATGATCTGACATGTGGAATGTAACTGCAGACTACCATCTGTACAGCACATGCAAGTGCGGGCTTCCAACATGTAGTAATGGCATACATATTGTTTGCAAAATGTCTATCTGTAGACACATTCATCCTGCTGCATAGCTACTTGCCAAGCTGATGTCTGTCAGTCCCTGTTCAGATGTGGAGATGGCAGGTATCCAGCTGGGATATGTACAGGCAATCTATGCTTGACTGACACTGACATGTCTGCCCAGCTGTGTAATAACTGGCACATATAGGAGACAACAACCTGTATGCACCACATGCCACGTGCACCTCCACTACACTACCACAGTCAACAGAACATGCTTGGGTACAGTTCTCCATCACAGACACTAACCATGTGTTGTAATACATGTTGCATACATGTCAACTGGATCACCTCATTGGCCATGTGCAGGAGGCACCCAGAAGATTGGCTGATGCATGTCACTTTCACCCTGAGGGTCCCCACAGTAGTGTCTGTCGATAGATTGCCTGCTGGTATATGGCAGGTGGCATGATACCACTGTACACACATCCCCTACACAACAAATCTTTCCATGGACAATAGCCAGGTATACAACTATGACCACCTGCAGCAATGCACCCCAGTACTGACACATGTATGTATGCATTACTGAGGATAGCAGTGTCTGTGTGTTAGTACACCTGTAGTTGGGAATTCCATGAGGGCCTTCACAATCACTGCAACACCAATTGCAATAGTTAGATGTGGCTGGAGATGTATCAGACATTACATGTACCCTGTTATGCTCCTCTCCCTACCGGCTACATGAGCCTTGCAGTACCAGCACAACAGTGTTGTACAAATGGGTCGATAGGCATGGGATATCCATTGAGTTTTGGTAAGTGTGTGTATGTGTGCATGTCTGTATATCTGTAGGGTACAGCATTCCAAGGCCACATACTCGTATTACAATATGCATTGCCACACAGTAGTACAGATAGTGTTATTGCTGCCCATAGGTGAGGCATGACAATGCAACAACCTACTATGCCTGTGGCATGTGCATTAGATGCATATCCCTTTAATATCACTGTTGTAATATACAATGGGTTGTATCGCAGTCGTGGGCAATGTGTGATGGTGGGTATGTCAGAGTGTCATCATGGGTTCCAGTGAGGACAATATCCACTGGGGGATGTGGGTACTGTGTACACTGTCATTACACCATGGTACACCCAGTATATGTCCCATGACCTACTTTATGGTGACCACTGTCACCATCAACCATACAGGTAACTGATACCACAATCCAGCCCAGTTATGCATGTGCTGTGTGCAGCCTACCTGTAACACATTGGATACATGGACAAGTTTGTTAGCACCGATAGGCACAGGTTTCTTGGATGTCTTTTTGCCTATTTGTCTGTTAATTGTATATAATGGTATGTCACACTATGCATTGTCCATATACAGCCATTACATCCCACAGTACTATACTGTACATGTCTGGAGATGTTCTGTATTTAACATGTAACCTGGAACACACCTCACCCTACACGCTGTGTGGTGTGTGCAATTAAAGCCACACAGTTCAGTCGCACTACATACCTAGGTAGGGGTCTAGTCCCAGTGTTACCAAGTAAGAGTGTACATGTATGTGGATGGGTCCACATTAGGTTGCAGATTATACATGTCCCAGTGGGTCACCTGTCCATGTGGCACAGGCAATAACTGTTATACAAACTTGTGACATGTGTTTAACTGTACTCTGGATATGTCACAGTCATGGTGACACCACAGTGCCATACCCCTTGTGGCATATGACTGCAGACCATCCTCCTGCTGACACATGTACACCTACAACACAAATGGATAACATTATGGAGAACCACACTCACCCAGTGTTACTAACAGCTATACTGTATCATTGCTGGATGGCTACACTACCTGACATGTATGCATTAAACATTACTCCTGACAACATGTTACACTGCAGTACATTGGTACACTGTTGTACAGTCACTGTGTGCATCAGATCAATATTAGCCTGTCCCTTCATCAATGTTAAGGATGACAGGGATGTGGCACATGTATAATCATATGCACAGGGTGTGTTGTTGGTTTGCCAGAGGCCTAGGGTGGGCCATACATTTGACACCATGTGTGTGGGTAAGGGGTGTTATGAGTTGTAGTGGGCATGGTGATGTGGTGTGTGTAGTTATAGGGTTGCCCTAGTTGCGTTCGTATAGTGTGTGGGTATGCATGCACACAGTTCTACCATGTGGCTGCCCTATACAGGTGTTTATGGACAGTTGCAGACCATACCTGGCAGGGTGTGCAGTTTACCACCTCCGGCCATGAACAGGGGGACTGTGCCTGCCAGGGGTTCCATGGGCATGTCCAGGTACAGGCGTTGATGTGCTACTCTCCCCTGATGATGACAGATGTCCGCTGGAACCAGGTCCCTCCCAGGACTGGCCAGGACCACGTGCCCATGGCCTGCTGTGGTGTGGTGTGGACAGTGCCCCCCTGCAGTGCTGGGGCTGGTGCTGCCACTACAGAAGCACCTTGGTGTTCTAGCATGTCCACATTGACTGCCAACTGTTGGTGTTGCTGGCCTACGTCCATGCGGCCATCACTGCACTCCCACCACATGTACAAGCACAGACAAACTACGGTCAATGAGGCCCATTATCTCACCAAACCATCTATCCATGACCTCAGTATGAGCACAGAGGGCACCAGACAGTTCATGGAAGTTGTCGCTTGCAGATGTGACCCTTTGCAGATGTGACCCTGTCTGGTGTACAGTTCCATATGTTCCCGTGCCCCCATGACAGCCTGAAACATGCACCTAGTGGTACCAGTTGTGGCACTTCTGCCAGGGGCATCATGACCAGTGGCCCTACCATGAGCACCCTGGAACATCTGCCTATGTGGTGCCTTGCCAGACATCCAGCTATGCCTGCTGTGATTAAACACAGTAGGTATGGATACCACACTCTGCTGTGCACTGCCACTAACCGCCAACTGTCCCTCTGCTATGGCCACTGGTGATGGGGTATGTATAGGCACTGAAACTGTGTGCAGGGTTGGGGTGGCTAAGAGGGGACTGTCAAATGATGGTGCTGTTTGGGCACCTGACAACCCCACCTGTGCCTCAACAGTACTATCATCATCTTCGGTGTCTGTATGGACACCAACATCAGATTGCATGCAGGAGGGACCCTGACTCACCTCACAACCTATGGGGGAAAACAAGAAATACACTTTAAGACCTGTACAGCATTGCATAACAGTACACACACACACACACACACACACACACACACACACACACACACACACACACACACACACATTCCACCTTAATACCTACCTGTCCGTGATTTTACAGACAGTCCCACATTTATTCCCATAAGTTCCACATCCTGCATCACACTTTGTAACATACATTTATGAATGCCACTCATTAATGTATCATTCCTCTAAATGCCTAGACAAGTTATCACAACACAGGACCTGTTACTCCATTATCTCCTTGACCTGAGTGGGGTAGGTTTTACATGGCCTCACTGCTGCCATTCAGTATCCACCCTGTGTATGTCCAGAAATCATGAGCATGGCCCCTATATGTGAGGGGCTAGTACATTCACTCCATAATGTCACGCACTGGTGTCATGTTAAGTATTACTCAGTACATGCCAAATATGCTGCTCAATCAACCTATCATGTGACAACTGTAATATATGGATACACTTCCTGGTATTATCTAGTAATTCCCCAGTGCATCTGTAGTGCTGCATATGTGGGTTGTCATTCTCCTCTCTGCTGAATGCGATATTAAGGGTATACCTGGTGTCTACTTTCCCACCCAATGCATGTTCCATGCTATAGACCTTATTATACTATCAGCTGTCCTGTGATTACATATCAGACAAGTATTCCTGGTGTGTCATGTGTCAGTCCATGTCCATGTACTGCACGATACCAAAGGGAAGTACTGTCGTATGAACAAACCCACATGTGTCAGTCCATGTCCATGTACTGCATGATCCCAAAGGGAAGTACTGTCGTATGAACAAACCCACCATCACGCATGTACATACATGGACATCCACACAAACATGCATACATGCACACACATATTCTACATGCATCAACCTCCCTCAACTTCACCAGAGTGTACCTGTAGACAAAATAACCACCCACCCACACACGCACACACATACAGGTGAGATTGCACAAAGATAGTACACACAGTCCTCCCATTACCCTTCTGTCAACATGCATAACATATGGTAGACAACAGCATGCAGTGCAGCTATAGCCAGTCCATGCTAGCAAAAGTATACATGTGTGTGATGCATGGGCTGTGTTAGTAGGTGATGCCCCTTCCCCTGGAAACCACAGCACCCATGTACACAATATTGCTGTGCACCTGTTCTGCACCCTGCCATGTACTGTGCACCAAACCTCACAGGTGCACAACCCCATTGCTGAATGTGTAGTACTGTGTTTATGTCAGCTCTAATGCTCACAGCCCCTATGTTTTTCAGCAACACATACCTGGGATGATATGTGGACAGATGTCATTTGTGAATGCCTGATGTCTGGTTTACAGATTTCAACATCAGCGGACCATGCATGACCAATCCAATACTATTACACTGACAACTGACAGTCCATACCGTGGCTATGGTGAGTGTACACACACTTATTGATATGAAGCACCCTTTCTTGATCTGCCATGTGACCACATCACCGCATATATTAAAAGAACATAAGCCTGATATGTGACATATGTCCTGTACATTCACATGCAGTGTCTACTAAATGTGTTAGGTGTGTGGATGCTGACCGCGATGCATACTCTCCGTGTGTGCATATGTGTACACACCCTTATCATGACAGTTTGTTGCACCTATTGTTATGTGTACTACAGCAGTCACTATTCCTGGAAGGAGTATACTAGCACAGGCCATCTGCATTTGCCAGTGTATGGTCAGTCTGCTCTACACATGTCCAACAACTCTGCATGATTGCAAGGTCTACTCATGTGAACATCCCTTGGTGTTTACACAGTGCCGTCACTATTACTGTGGGGGTAGGGTTACATCTGACACAGTTCCTGAACCTGACTGTGTGCAGATACAGCCATTCTTAGCATCCTTAGGATCCCTGCTGCAGTGCACTAGTGTGTCATTCTGACACCCCTTCCCCACCTTCAGCCTTTTTGCAGATGCTTGACAAGTATGGCCTACACATGTGTGTCAGTTTGCAGTGTCCCATACACTGAACACCATATGTTACAGCCTAGACCCAGCTAATAATGTGGACCACAGTAATACATTATGCCATAGTGTAGATCTGTAAAAGTTGCCATTGTAATACTGGTATATACACTGTTGTTGCACTGTATAAGGGTGATGTTACACACATGTCCCTACTGTAGGCCATGTGTCCCACCATTATATTAATCCCTGTGGACACATTTTCACAATGACAGTATGTTAGTTATCTTGCAGGTGTCTGACATACCCTTCCAATACTCCATCATAGTCACCACTGTGATGCAGTGCATTTAACAGCAACAGTACGTGAACATGTACAGCATGCATTATGGGTAGGTGTGTTAGATGTGTGTATGGAATATGCCATAGCCATTACATGCCCAGTGTATTGACAAGCATCAGCATAAACCATACTCACCAGCTACAGGCTGCTACCTTGGTGGTATACCAGAGGGACCTACATAAGAGTGTGAGAGATGTGATGTCACTGGCCACAGCTGTGACATTGCTACAGGGTGGGTGCATCATTGCAGTACAACAGTACAAGTCCACAATACTACCACTTATGCACATCAGTTTATTGCTACTATGCAGCAACAAAATATATATATATGACATGTCAGATATGCATGATCTACCTGTACAGATCTGGATGCATATGCAACCATGGTCTACTGATGTGACCTGTGGCCTTACCTGCACACTCTGCAGCTGGTGTGTGGGTAGCACCCACCTCCACAATGGTGTCTGGCAGTTGGTTGTGTGGATGGACAAGTGCCATGAGGCTGGTGAGTAGCTCCTCAACACGTGTCATGGGGGGATGGATGGCATGACCCTGCCCTGTTGCAGAGTGATTCCCCTGGACTTCAGCAGCACACTGACGGGCATTGTGAAGCAGGTCAGTACAATGATGCTGGACCTGCGCATAACTGCGTTTATGCAGTCCGACATCATTGACCCTGTGAACTAGGTCATTCCACAGGGCATTCCACTCCTGCTGCTCATGGGGACTCAGACAAATAGGACAGGGTAGTGCTGGATGAGATAGTTTAGCACAATGTCGTTTTCAGCTGCTGAATATGCAGGTAGGAGTCCATGGGACATCTTGCCTGAAAGACTTAAAGATGGAAACCGGTCTGAGCAACTCAAACAGCAAGGTTATCATAGTTCTTAATATGCATCTCTGTCACCCCCCCCCATCATATCAGCAACAACAAACTGTTCACACAACTCAATAGGTATACCTACCAGTGGGACATATATTGCATTGTACCGCACTTTGTGCTATGTGTTTGTAGCCATGTTCCCTGTGTGGACACTATCATTGCTGGCCTGTTACGGACTATTCACCTGCATGCCATTGTCAGCGCCACTATGGTTCCATATATGCATGTGGTATGCTTGCTATGTGATTGCTGCACATCTGACATTCTGTGTTATTGGGGATATCTATGCATGCGGTTGGACATGTTCTGGGATTGTTTAGACTATTACTACCCACATATGTTCTATAACAGTGACACAATAGCATGTTTAGGGAATATTTGCCAGCAGAACCACCTCTCCAACCTCATCTGGCCATGTTACCAGGCCACATCACATGTGGGACCCACATTGAGGCCTCCTCATCTACTCTTCCAGCACTACCTTCAGGTGGAACCACCTCAGGGGATGTTGTCCCCCACCGGGGGCACACACAGACATGATCCTGTCACCCAAGGTCAGGTCCAGGGTCGGTTCCATAGCGGGCTCCACAGACACTTGTGGGATGTGCTACATCACCTTGAGGCACCCAGTACACATTCACAGGGTCCACATTCTCCTCCTGCTCAGCCTCCAGGCCAGGCACCTTCACAGCCATGGACTGCTGTTGTGAGTAGCAATGGGTGGGAGGCGTGTTCCCATTGTTTCCATGTGGGGGCCAATGGGGCTTCCACACCACATACCACACACACCATCTAGGTTGTTTACCCACCACATGTGTCAGATACCACCCCTGTAGGCTGTCCTCTATATCTACCAACTTGGACCACCTCCACAAATATACCTGCCATACTTCCCCATATTCCCATTCCCTACTTCACAGACAAGGGCAATGTGGTCCCAACAAGGGGTTCACATGTGACATACCTATCCATGTTGCACACACTTACAGCTGTATATATCTGTGTGTATTGCTATGTGTGCTGTTCCCTCGCATATAGCATGCAGCACTGTGGTGGTAGTATAGGGGACATGTATTTACATACATATATGTGTGTTTGTATTTGTATATATGTAAACATGCGCATATATATATATATATATATATATATATATATATATATATATATATATATATATACATACATATGCATATATATGTATGGGGTACATTCCGACATCAGGTCCACAATCTCATAACTCCTTCCTGCATAGCTGCACTGTTTTGCCTTGCTACAACACAGACAGGTGCCACATATGGACACAGCATAACATTAGGGGGGGTATATATAGGGCCATATTGCAGGTAACCCTATTACAGAGCTATGGCATTTCAGCATGCTACAATACATGTTGACCAGAGTGTCCTGCAAGTGGTGGGCTCTGGAACCCATGTGTCCATCATTATGGCATTAGTTCCACCACCAGCTATTTGCCACAGTAATATGCATTCCTTTCATTAAACACCACACACTATATTGGCATACATCTTGTCAGTCGGTGCTGCTCTACACAGTTGATGGGTATGGCCCACTATCCACAGGGACAGACTGTAGTGTCCATAGCAGTTGTTCAGCTGAAGATCATTACAACAGCAGCACCTGATGGCACATGTATATAATTCCACATCATCTACCCCAGTATTATGGACCAAGTACTATAGTCAATTACATGCATATATATCTCACATACCTGTTGTGGGGATGAGGTCTGTTGTGGATAGTGTCCTTGTATGAGGTAATTTATTTTTCACTCCTTGGCCTGCTTCCTTTGTTTTCTCTTTTGGTTTTGCTGTGGTTCTGGATCTGTTTTGTTTTCTGTTTCTTCTCCCTCTCTCTCTCTCTCTCTCTCTCTCTCTCTTTCATAAATGGAATGTGCTGCTTGGAATAGATTGCAGCATGGCTTTTGTGGGTGATGCACATGATCAGGTGATAGCCTCTGCACCAATCAGTGCCCTTCACTTGCTACCTGCATGCTGTGCAGTACTTCCAATTACCACTGTCATGACAACCCACTACTATAAATCCCTACATCATGTGGGCATGGTCCCTTTACCTTCCCTGTATGGTGGACATCATTTCTGTTTGTGGGCAGCAGTGTTACAGACAGCAGGTAGCAATACCTCTTACAAAAGAAATTGCACACTCAGGCCTGCTACATATTTGAATGAGGTTCCAGAACTACAAACAGAGTGTGAGTACTGTTGTTGTATGTATTGTATAACATCAGTGTTACAGGGTTTGTGAGTACATACTAATTTAACAGACTGCAGCCTGTCTGCATAGCTCTCAAATGTGTGCCTATCCACTTGATGACCAGAGGTGTGTGTGTGTCAGGTTTTGCATGTCCACCACACAGGTCTTGTGTCGGATATATCACTGGCTGTGTCTGTGTGTATTGAGTGCTATCAGTACATGGCTACATCCATTTGTGTTTCTGACTTCATATTCCTGACTAAGGGTATGTTGCAGACTATACTGTAACAACAGCAACTTGTTTAGTGCATGACAACTCTATTTCACATATGGGCCTGTGTTCCAGCCTCTGTCCTCCACCTACATACCAGGCTTTGTCCATATGACATGCTGTCAGGGGTTGTTATGTAGTGGCCTGTGAGTATGTCATGCTACCATACCTGCCCTCATTTCACTGCTGTTGTGGCCCCCACAAATATTGTAGGGTTGAGTTGATAAATGTGTGGGTTTCATCTGCACAATACATGTGTGCCCTTATGCAGTACAGATGCCAGTTTAATTAACAGTGGTATATGGCCCTCTATGTCAGCCTATGGAGGGATGCACCATAACTAACCTAGGCTTTTACAACATGTGAAGGGTATCAGGGGTAAGCTGCCTTAAGGTATCTGGATGTACATTACCATACAATTCACCTTGGGTAAATGCAAGCCTACTGCTTTCTGCCATACAGACTGTTTTGTTTGTCAGTGTGATTGTGATGGTTTCAGTTATGCCTTGTTATGTAACGGATACATTCCATTGTGTCAGCTAAGGTCTTTACCCCCTAGGAATTGTGTACAGAGTGTAGATAGAGGCTTCTGGACTATACATCTGCATTACTTACTGTTGATTGATTGTTATATTGTGGCCCAGTCTGGCTTTACTGTTGTACTATTTGAAGGCCTTGGCCTGGACAGCAACATATGTAATGCTTTCCGGAATACTGTATTAATTTATCTGTTTGACAGTTGCATTAGTCTGTCTATATGTATTTCAGACTCTAAACAGCTATATGACATGGCATATACAACTGTAATAGTACACAAATAAAGCTTTCTTATGTATGCAAACCTATGTGTGGTGTTATATTCTTTGACGTCTTTGTGGGTATATTTTGCAGGCAACAATTGTCTTTTGTATGGTGACTTATACAGGGTCCAGTTAGTAAGGTGGCAACTGTAGACATACTGGCTGTTCCGTATGGTGTGCACCCTCTAAATATGTATCTTCCTATGCAGATCTGTGTGTGTGTATGTATAGTTACATATATATATATATATATATATATATATGTATATATATATATATATATATATATATATATATATATATATATAGATATATATAGATATATATAGATATATATATATCTCTGCATATATGTGTCTCTGTATATGTATCTTAGGAATGTTTATTGCTTCCACATTGTGCATTCCCTATGGTAGCCAGACTGTACTGCATGATATGTTGCTGATACCAGCCTGACATCATACAGGTGGGATGGAGTACTGTTAACATCGTGGGCCCATGTTGTGTGAGGTCCTGTTTATGGGACTTACAACAGTTGGTATTGTACTGCAGGGCAAACCTGTTTGGTTGTGTGTGGGGGGGTGAATATCAATAAGTACAAAACGTATGTTGCTTGGGACCCCGTTACCCCCATTAACGGTGCCTGTGGTCATATATGTGTTTGTTATGTTCTGTTTTATATCTATAGATATATATCTGTATATACATATATAGATCTATATGTATGCTTACACACACACACACACACACATACACACACACATATATATATATATATATATATATATATATATCTATAGATGTGTATGTATATATATATATATATATATATAGATGTATACATATGTTTATGTCTATATATATATATATATATATATATATATATATATATATATATATGTATATATCTATTTAGATATAAATATATATATATATATATATATATATATATATATATATATATATATATATGTATATACACACACACACACACATACATCTACATGTATAAATACATTTCCTGTACTGTTGAATTACTGTGCTGGATGATATGTTTGTAAAAACATCAGGGTTATGTATGTCTGACATAGCTTAGCGATAAATCACTTTGGCTATGGTGTGAAGGGTCTTGGGTTCTAGCCTTCCAGAGGCTGTTTATTTTTTTGCTGGGCAGAACAAGGGCCATTGGATACAGAGTGATTAAGGCACTTTTAAGCAGTTGTAAGCGGGCTTGATCAGGTTTGCGCAGAAGTAAGCACTGCTAGCTTCTGGTTACTGTTTCTTATACTCAGTTAGCTTCTAAATTTCTTAACCTGTGTAGGCATTCCTTACCCCAGCACAAACAGGCTTAAATGCGCTTACTGTTGCTTAAAAGTGCTTACCCCACACAAACAGGCTTAAACGCGCTTACTGTTGCTTAAAAGTGCTTACTCCCGCTTACCCCCATGCTAATTCCTTTAAAAGAAATGAAAAGGGGTGGATAGGGAAGTGGTGAAAAAGGGGCACAAAGGGGGAAAGACAGTAGGGAAAATAGCTAGGGATGTGCAGGAAGGGTGTCGGGAAGGTCCATAGCTGCCTATTTCTTCTACAGAAACAGCTGTGCATATACACTGAATTTGGAGATAGATTTGGACACTCATACCCCTGAGAGAAGGGTGAGGACAACAATAATATGTTGTTAAGCCAATTAAACCAGATTACATGTGTCCAGTGGACACGTGTATGAAATGGACAGTTATGTATGGGGCAAGATATTTTTTTAACAGATTGCTCTTTTATTTTTCAGGTGAGAGTGGGATGTTGGGGAGGGATAGTTGGTATATTTGGGGAGGTAGGTTGGGTAGGTTAACAGACAAGACAAACAAGACGCATACAGGGGTGGTATATGACACATGTGGGGGGTAAAGACCTTGATGGGGAGGGGTGATGTGAAATCAGAAGCCCATGAGTCCCCTTGTGGAAATAGTGGGACTGAGGTCCCCAACCATGGGCAGTCACCACTGCACCTCCACAGCCCTGAAGGTGGCTGTGCTGGGGGCTGAGTCGGAGAGTCAGGCTAACCCTCTAGTTGTGACACATGGCCCTCAAACTGGTGTAGCAGATCTCCAAACTCCATATGGAGTTCACTACGTGCCACACTCCGGACCTGCCGATGGGTGACAGTGTCCTGTCTGTGCCCGCTCCCGGGGGGGAGCCCCATCCCCTGAGGTGGTTCCACCTGAAGGTGGTGTAGGACCAGCAGATGAGGAGGTCCCAGGGTGGACGCCAGACATGTTGGTGCCAGGTGCCACGACCAGATGAGGTGGGACAGGTGGGTCCGCTGGGAGCCGCATTCCCATATATGTTATGGTGTTTATGTTTTATCAACATATGTGGGTTAGTAATAGTCAACACATTCCAGGATTAGGTATAACAGCATGCATAGATATTCTCATTAACCCAAACACCAGATATGGAACAGTTGCATAACAAACAGAACACATGCATGTATGGGACCACAGCTGTAATTACAACAGCATTCAGGTACATTGATGGCACCATGCCACCAGTGTGGGAGTATTTCAACATAGCACATGCATAGAAACAGATTTACATAATTATCGAACAATAGAACATATATCCCAACATTAGAGTTAAGTCAGCACATACCAATTGAGTTGGGTACTTAATTCCTTGTTGCAGATGTGGGGGGGGGGAGAAAGATGTCAATTAACAATTAGGATATTCTTGTAGTTCACATTACTTTCAAGTATTAGTACACTACCCTATTGCCTTACTTTGGACAGTGGTATGGCTGTCGACAACTATATACATGAACTGGTTTTACCTGCAGTATACACGTCTTACCTGGTATACCTGTGGAGGAATTGTTTGTTAACACTAACTGTTTCTACACATACTCCCAGATTCCAGGTTAATGTTATGCACATACCTGTCCATCTCTTTTTGCATAGACTCTGGGCATGCCTTGACCACATGCAGGTGAACTGGGACATATTTCGATTATTGACCACTTAAACCTTTAGTGAATTGCAATACTCTTATACAGGATTTCCTAGACAGTTATATTATGTAGCACAGTGTAGGTGACAGTGATGAGTGATACCTTATTATTCAGAGCAACTGCAACTCTAACAATGCCATACAATAACAGACTATACATTACCAGTACAGGGTATCAATATTTTATTTCTAGGCACAGTGTTCGTATCTGACAGACCTGTAGGGAGCAATATTTGTTAGCACTACCTGAATGTTGCCACACAAAGTACCAGATTCCACATTAGTATTATGCACATACATCTCACTCTGTTACTGTACAAACTCTGGTCGCAGCTTGACAACATGGGGATGTAGATGGGACATACTTGGCTTATTACTCATAACATTTTGGGGAGTTGCTAGAGTGACAGGTTTCTTCTCATAGATATCTGACAATCAGTTGTATTTCTTGTTTGCTGCCTAAACATCTGGGATCATCCCACTGATTTCCAAGGAGGACAGGGTGACAGGCAGCAGATATGGGCCGATTTAATGGACATTCTGGACGTACAGTTGTGGGTATGATTCTGTATGCAGCTTACTACCACTCCCAGGATTCAAACCATGGCTGTGTGTGCTAAAAATACAACAGTTCACGTCTCAATTGAGCGTGTTATTTGGATTTTGTTGTCTGTCTTTTCACTGTTTTCTGTCTATGTCTCTCTCAGTTGTACTATATGATCTCTTGGGATTACACCAGTTATATACAGACATTCCTACACATTTTATTTATGTAGCACAGTGTGAGTAAGAGTGCTAAATACAACAGTACTATTAAGTGATTGCAAATCTACATTACCATATGATAGAGTAAACACATGCAGTCCAGCAGTTAGTCCTTCATTGTCAGGCTATTATGCTTTTATTTACATACAACCTATACGAGACTCTTCCTGCCATATTCTATGGTGTATGCAGTACATGCCTTAATTCTAGACCATTTATGCAATGCTCTTAATATCTGATCTCACACCCCCATGTATTTTCTGCTTCTCTGACCTTGAGGAAAGAGGGGATCCCTGTTTGTCCTCCCTACATACTTTTAGCACCTTGGATACCCCTGAATGTACCATTAGCTCTATCTGTGGCTCATAGTAAATTGACTTTGGCAGTCCTATAAATGTTTCCACGTTTGCTTTTTTTCTTGTATTTCACAGAGAAATGTCCACATGAGTGTGCCTTTCATAAGTCCCAAAAGACTATCACTGTCTCCCCCCCCACTTTCTTCTTCTCTGTGTATAAACTCTGGTTTACATTAGGGCCGTCTTCCTTTCACAAAGCCATTCTGCTCCTCCTGTATTATTATCAGCAGAATCTCTTCCAGTTTCCTTGTTAGCATTTTGCCATCACTTTGATGTTTTTATTCATTAAGAAGATTGGTCTTTAATCTCTCACGTCTGTCCTGTTCCCCCACCCCTTCAGAATCATTATCATCTTAGCATTTTTATTAGCTCTGTTATTTTCACTGTCTCACTTGCCCTTTCATATTTCAACTTCACCCCACTTGTAGCACTCTGCTAGTTATCCATCTGGGCCCTCTTCCTTTCTATCTGCCATCCCTACCTCTTTGATCTCCCCCTCATGAATTTTCAATTCAGTTTCTTCTGTAAACTTCTGCTTGGTATCATACCTCACCTCTGTTTGTGACTTCCTTTCCCTTCTTCTGTTCATGGTATATTTGTTGATATTATTCCCTAAAGCTTTCTGTAACCCTGCTGTCCTCATCTATGGTTTCTTCTTCCTTTCCCCCCAATACTTAGTGCCTCCTTCACATTTTCTTTTTTTAGATTTCTTTGGTAGATGTTTCCCCTGTTCATCCCATTTATTTACCAGTACTCATTCCAATATCATTTATATACTTCCAATGCAGCTGCTACTTTTCTTTGTAGTTCATTTTTTATTACTGATTCCTCTATTAGTTATGTTTAGCTATACAGTTTTTCCACATTTCCTTTTGTATACTGTCTAGTTCTCCTTCCAGTTTTATTTCCATATTTTACTTCCTTTTCTATGCATTCCCTCTTGTGATTACCCTATTTCCTGATGAGACTGTATCCCTCAAGTGTTTGCCTAAGTCTGATTGTGTCTTCCTTCACAGTCAGCTCTATCACCTTTTGTAATTGTTGCTTCATTTCCTGATCTTTCCACTTATAGTTCGCCCCTCACCATCAGAACCCTCCCTCCTTGCTCCCTGTCTGCCCTTATTTTCATTGGTACTGCTGCACAGTCTGATGTTTATCCTTCCTGTATTTTTAACTCCTCCACCATTTTTAGAGTTTAAGCTTTCCCTAATTTGCTGTCCAGTCTACTAGCTTGAAATAAGCAATAATGTGCAGTGCCTCTTGTTAGGACGTCTTTCTCTCCATATTATCTTTAACTCTCCTTCTTTTATGTTCCTTTCTAAGATTATTTGCATCTCTATATTGACTCTCTTTTGACGCCTGTCTTTCTTAGGATCAAGTA
The DNA here is from genome assembly GCF_019279795.1 of Protopterus annectens. Lineage (NCBI taxonomy): Eukaryota > Metazoa > Chordata > Ceratodontiformes > Protopteridae > Protopterus > Protopterus annectens. The sequence continues at coordinate 1,379,569,881 of NC_056726.1, read as the reverse complement.
TGACATCGAATCGCATCCAGTCATTTCCCTTTCATCCCTTTTATCTGATTCCATTTTTCAAAGAACATCTATATTTTTGTTTGGGGCATATAGCTTACCTTTTTTCTGTCACCTTCCATTTATTCTTCCTTGCCAAATGATGCACCTCCCCTCCCAGCTTTTCTGTATCCTTTCAATCACTACATATAAACCTTTTCAGAAAAGGAGTGACTGCACCTCTCTAGCTCCCCTGTATTATTGTCTATATCACGATTGGGGTACTGCGGGCTCATGATCTGATCTTCTCTCTGTCTTTTAGCTTTAATTTGATTGCCTGTCATATTACTTTTCATTTTAATGAATTTGCTGTGTTCTTTTATCCTGTTCACTGGGTGTGAATCTCCCAGAATGTTCCAGGTTATCACTTTCTGTCTGTTCATTCTCCTCTGTTCTCTTTGTTTTTCTAGCTCAATCTTTCCCCTCATCACCACCTGAAATGCACTTACCTCCTTGGTTTCCCTGCTGAGCTGAACCTTCTGTCTTTTGGTCTTTGCCTACATTTCAATATGTAAAACAGTTTGATTTTATATATTTGTATTTAGATATGCATATCGTTACTGCTGGAGCACAATGCATTAAAAATATTTTTTTTTTTACCATTTTAATTTATCCAAGTCTTTTTGGTTTCAAATACTATGATGTGAATAGACCCCATTCCTGAGTCAGGGTATGATTAAAGTTCATGAAATTAGTATTTTTCCAGTCTTTGATGTTAGCCAAAAGTGCTCTTCTCAACATCTGTAATATGCCCAGAAATGACTCCTTCTGTAATTCATATGGAGTTACATGTATCAGTAACATATCTAAATATAACTGTAAATTCTTTTTTATTAGACCTGCTACTCCCACTATTATTGGAGCTGTCTTGGTATCCTTCCACCACAATGCTGTCATTTCTCCCTGCAAATTCTGGTATTTTATGACTTTGTGTCTCTCTGTACATAAGGCACTGTAATCACTCGGTGTAGTAATTTCAGTGATCTATGCTATTCTTGTCTTTTTTTCCTGGATTACTATATGTGGTTTACTTGTATCTGTTTTTTATTTTGAACTTTTGGTAATGGTTGATCCCTTGTGATGCAAACTTCATCATTTTTTTGCAATGATTTGTGGTTCATGTTTCCACTGTTTTTCAACTGCTTCACTATTGTAGTGCTTGTATAATTCCCAGTGCAACAGTCTTATCATATTATTGTGCCTTTCAATCTACAGGTACTCTGCCATGAGTGTATTACACCCAACAACAAAATATGTGACTGTTTCCAGTTCTTTTTTCAGAATCTGTGTTTGTCTGTTTCTCCCACATGTTTAATGGGCTTTATAAACCAATGTTTATGTAGTCTACTGTCCTAGGCCACAATCATTAACCTTTCAACTTTTTGTTACAATTCACCTCTCCTTAACCATTTCTTTGTCAAACCCTGAGTGACATGAGGGTGTTCCATGAGATCTCTATATTTGCCACAATATTTATGCTTTTTCCACATTTCTTTCCTTCTCATCTGATCCCTCTCCTTATAGCCTTTCGTTTTTTTTTTTTTTTGAACATTCAGTTGCTGCCTGATTTTTATCTACTTCTACTATGGTTTGCTTTCCCACTTGACAGTGATATGCTTCTGCTAAACTAGGCAGGGTGTCATCTAAGATTTGTTCTTTTCATGTTTAAAAACTGTCACTATGTTTGGATCTGGTGAGGTCAGCAAATACATACGCAGTCCCATGACTGCAGATCTATACATGTAATAAATTTTGAGGAGGCCTACTACACCTCCTTCAGAAAAAGGAATATGTAATGCTGGTATACACTGATTTTTTTATATATCACTTAATAAATAAGAAGCATTTTTCTTATTTTCCTGCCCAACTAATGCAGTACCTTTTGTGAGCAGTTAGTCACTCCAAAACTGTAAGATAGAACAGTAAGAGCAAATTGTTTTAGCATTTTGTAAGTTGATTTGTATTAGATTATATGTATATGTCTATTTGTAAAGTGCATGAGAGCATAATGTATTTATATGTGTTGGTTTTAAATGAGAGAGAAAACGTATATATTTATATACATCAATTTTTTGAATCAATACCATTTCCCTTTTAAGAAAGTATGGTGGGAAATTAGGTTATTAATTAATATGATTATTGAATAATCAGTATTGTATAAATAAACGATGTAGAATGATAGACTGTATTCTGAGGAAGTTCGTATGGACAAAACCTAGGTCAACAACAATAAAGCAGTGTTCGTGTAAAGGTGGTTACGGAGTTTTGCTTAGCTGTTTTGAGTTGGTCAGTATTTACCAATTTGACTTGTTCTCCTGTGGATATCTGTTCATCTCCTTATTGGCATTGTATCGGCCTCATCTTGCTTTTGTACTACAAGTTTACAGTGTTTTTGGTTCCTGGTTATGGCGAGCGAGAATGGTTCGATGGATGTCGGGGGTATGTTACAGCAAATCCAAGATACTTTGAAAGAACATTCGGTTCTTATACAACAACTATTAACAAGAGACAATGTGCATTCTACACAAACGGGGAACAGTTTGGGGTTCCCGTTGACACAACCAACACCACCTACAGTACCGGATACGAACACTCAAGGTAATACAGAATGTAGTGGAAAGGAACTTTTGGTACAAGATGTAAATAGCTGGAAAAATCAACAATATTCCTTTTCAGTTGGGTTAACCAAACAACAAGCTATACCGGAAACCACACATAATATAAAATCATTGGAAAGTATGCTTAAAATTTTTGAGAAAAAACTTTTTAAAGTCAAACGGCTTCAATTAGAAAATAGCTATCTACAACGGAATATGGAACTGGGTATCATTCCGAAAGGTTTGCGGCTTTGGAGGTACCCGAATGGTTGCACTGACAATAAACATATGCTTCAAGATCTACATGCATTTTTTGACAAGTGTGGCACTCAATTGATGGAGATTATTGTCAAATACAATGACATTCATATTTCAGAACTTTTTGATCAATTAGAAGCACTCAATAATCAAATTTCTCAAGATCCATCATTCGAGAAAGTTTATGAGCAGTATGCATATATTACAACAGATGTTAACAAATGTTGTGATACCATCTTTAAGAAAAAAAGCAACAAAATCCAACGAGACTTACAAATTTATGCTCAACAACAAGCATATCCAAAATCAATAAACTCAAGTAGCAGTAACCATGGTATTGGTGTCACAAGACAACACTCGACTCATCATAATGACGTCAACCCACCGGCTGAAGGAGATGACGAGGACACCCGGATGGAAGGCGAAGCACATACGGAAGAGGGCGGAAGATGGGCAGACCGGTTAAGGCAACAAGGTGATACGCAGAACCAGCGGGAATTTCAGAAGACAGGCGCCAGACCAAAACAGACTTTTTTGGGGCTATCTGTGGGCAAAAAGCGGAGGAATTAACATCGGATACTGAGACAATTATGAGAGCACAGTCGAATGTGAATGGACTTGTTACAACAGATGTATCTTTAGTAACGGAGGACTTTACATTACCTACTTCCAGTAAGTCCCGTATTAACTATGATTACACGACTGGTTATACAAAGATATTTAGTAATAAGATTACAGCTATTTCCGACGATAATGTTCATGATATGCAAACAATGGATGATGGCAAACATATGGTACAATATCAAGATAGTAGTTGTTTGGATACGCAATTGGTTCAAGTGTATGATTTTGATGAGCATGAAAAAGTATTACTAGAATTAAGTACGTATCAATATAATGAAGTAACTTCAAGTTATGATGCAAATGATGGAATAGTAATGAATGGAGATAGGCAAACTGTAAATATGTCAAACTATTCGCAATATTCAGTTAATTTTTGTATTAATCAAAATCTAGACAATTATATTATACAATGTGGGAATCATGAACAACCCTGTCATAAAGAAATAATGGTATGTTCAAATATGGACAACCCGATAGAACATAATGTGCAATTTTTAAGTCATCCTATTATTATAATGAATGAAAAACAAGATTATAAGATATATAACTATTCTTCTAAGGATATCACAATAGCACATGCAAATTTATTTTCGAAAGGATTGAATTTTGTCCCATGTATTAAAGGCAATATTGTACAATCTATATTAGATTTAAAATTATTTTCTAGAAAATTAAATTTAAAAGTATATTTTGACAACAATAATGAAAGTAATATAGGGGTACACAATGTGTTCACGAAACCAAGTCTATTCAACCCACCCATGAATGAGGAAATAACTCAATTTGAAAAGAGAACTGAATATGATATAAGACAATTCTATAAAAAATATAAATATAACAAACATGTTAATATTACAGCAAGTGAAAAGCAGCTTTTGAAAGAAATTCAAAATGATCCAACATTAAGAGTTATGAGACCTGATAAAGGTAATGGTATAGTCATTTTAGACTATAACGATTACAGCTTATATATGACCAACATGTTAATGAATAAAACATATGTAGAAATTAGTAGAAACCAAGTACATATAGCATATAAAAGAATTGATACAAAATTAGAAGATATGCTATATCAAGGGGGTATCACTGAATTAGAGTATAACTATCTGAGAAATGAATATCCAGTTATCAGTGGTATCTTCGGAATACCAAAAATTCATAAAGGCCTTGATAACTTGGATTTCAGACCAATAGTAGATGGAAGTAGAAGTGTCACATGCAATATAAGCAAATATTTGGATCATTTCTTTAAGGAAAGCATGAAATATTTCAGTTATATTACAAAAGATTCATGGGATTTTTTGAGTAGACTAAATAAAGTAAATATGAAAAAAGAATATGTGTTTATTACAATAGATGTAGTAAGTTTATTTACTACAATACCTCATGATGTAGGCCTTATATGGCTGGAAGAACAACTTTATTCAACAAAGCTATATGAGCAAGATCAAATTAATATATTTATAAATTTAATGGAAATTGTATTAAATAACAATTATATATTCTTTGAAGGTAGCTATTTCCAGCAAATTAGTGGAGTAGCAATGGGGGCACCTTGTGCCCCCATGTATGCGAACCTAATTATGAGCTACTGGGAACAGAACTATCTATTCACTACAGAATTTCGTGAACACATTATTATGTATACCAGATATCTAGACGATATTTTCATTATATGGAATAAAAATAATGATATTAATATGTTGGACACATTTTTACAATATATTAACAACACAGTTAAATTTCTGCAGTTTACTTATAATGTCCAAGAATATAACATTAATTACCTGGATGTAGATGTAACATATGACAAACAAACGAATAAGTTGAATACAAAAATATATAGAAAACCCACATTTTCAAATGCTTACTTGCACTTTGATAGTTGGCACCCTGACCATCAGAAAAAAGCCATTGTGAAAGGGCAGATGGTCAGGGCGGCCAGAATGGTCAGTGAAGAACTTGACTTTATAACAGAAATGAAATATATTATGCAACTGTTCATCAATAGGGGGTATCCAGAACAATTTTGTGTCCGGATATATGAAGAAATAATCAATAAAAGAAGGAATGGTTTTTACACAGCAATTCTAAATACTGGTACAATATCGAAACAAAAGTTGGATAATATGGATGAAAAATTTAATAATAATATCCCATTATATATCATTAAATTTGATGATTGTACCAAAAGTATAGAAGGTATTATTAAGAAAAATTGGGATTTTTTCATTAATGATAAAGTTGGGAGACAAGTTTTTTACGGAATAATAAAATTCGTGTATAAAAAAAGTCCTTCCTTTAAAAATATATTGGAACACAAAAGTAAAACTGGGCAAAGTATGAGTGCAAGAAAAGGGAATTTCAAATGTGGAGCATGTAAGACATGCAATTATATTCATGTAACAGGTTTTAATGTTACAGTTAATGGATGTAATATATTAATATATGGACATTATAACTGTCAAACTACTAACATAGTGTACATAGCTTTGTGTCAGCAATGTAATGTATTTTACGTGGGAAAAACGAAAAGAAAATTCAGACAAAGAATTAAAGAACATCTATTGGATATAAAACATCAGAAGAATAGTAATGCTTTAGCAAGACACATTATGGAATATAAAGATCATACCTTTAAATTTATGGTAGTAACTCAAATTGTACAAGATCTACAGGGAAGGACAACCATATATCATCTGGATATGGAAGAATTAAAATGGCAAATACTGCTTAATGCATGTATACCTCCGGGTATAAACGAATATATGAGCATTATACCAGTATTGAAATTAAATAGAATATATAATGCATGATATAGTATGATATTCATTAATCAAGTATCAAATTTATTTATTTAATTATTTATTTATTTAAAATTCAACAATTTGCATAAAATTAAATATTATAACAACATTAGATCAAACATTGATACATATTATGGACACAAACATTTATAATGGAATCTATATATACAGGGTGTAATTTTTTATATAATTTTTTTCACATAATTTTTTTCACATAATTCTTTCATAACTTTCCCGTATAATGTAATTATATTAACTGTATAATAAAGATAGGAACACATCACATTAATAATATTACAGTTAAGCTTTCTGCTTATAAGATTATATTCTAGCAGTAAATAACTTGATATATATTTCATTTATAAATTAATTCGTAGTAAAAGAAAATATGTACTCAATAACATCATAGGGTTAATTTATATCTATAGTATACAAGTAGTATAACAATAATAGATAGGGTAATAAATCATTTATTATAAGTCATTACAAATTGATCAAATAAATAGCTACACACAATTTTATAGCATTTTGTAAGTTGATTTGTATTAGATTATATGTATATGTCTATTTGTAAAGTGCATGAGAGCATAATGTATTTATATGTGTTGGTTTTAAATGAGAGAGAAAACGTATATATTTATATACATCAATTTTTTGAATCAATACCATTTCCCTTTTAAGAAAGTATGGCGGGAAATTAGGTTATTAATTAATATGATTATTGAATAATCAGTATTGTATAAATAAACGATGTAGAATGATAGACTGTATTCTGAGGAAGTTCGTATGGACGAAACCTAGGTCAACAACAATAAAGCAGTGTTCGTGTAAAGGTGGTTACGGAGTTTTGCTTAGCTGTTTTGAGTTGGTCAGTATTTACCAATTTGACTTGTTCTCCTGTGGATATCTGTTCATCTCCTTATTGGCATTGTATCGGCCTCATCTTGCTTTTGTACTACATGTTTTATAGCTTGTACTTTATTCCTAGATATCAGTACATTTTCAGTATTACTTCTTGAATTCTGAAGTATTCCTTATTGAGTTTTATTCACATTTGTTCATCTTTTCTTGCTGAGCCTTCATCAATTCCTAAATATTTAGACTCCCTCCTAAGGTTACCATACATCCTCTTTTTTTGGGCTCCTGTCTGAGCGTTTTTTCAGAAAAAGGAATATGTAATGTTGGTATACACTGATTTTTTTTTATATATCACTTAATAAGCAAGAAACTAATGCAGTACCTTTTGTGAGCAGTCAGTCACTCCAAAACTGTAAGATAGAACAGGAAGAGCAAATTGTTTTATAGCTTGTACTTTATTCCTAGATGTCAATACATTTTCAGTAATACTTCTTGAATTCTAAAGTATTCTTTATTGAGTTTAATTCACATTTGTTCATCTTTTCTTGCTGAGCCTTCATCAATTCCTAAATATTTAGACTCCCTCCTAAGGTTACCATACGTCCAGGTTTCCCCGGACACGTCCTCTTTTTTGGGCTCCTGTCCGGGCAGTTTTTAAAAATTCTGCGAAACCCGGACAAATCGCAGAATTTTCAAAAACCAGCCATCCCTATTTCAGAGTCTTTCTTCTGCTTTTTTTTTTTTTTTTTTTTTATTGGCTCATATACCGGTATACGAGTCAATCAACAAACGGAGCTCTGTTCAATGCGGAAATGCTTGATGTTCTGCATTGAACAGAAGAGGGTCTGCAGTGCACGATTTTGATTGGCTGGTATACTGGTATATGAGCCAATCAAAAAGCGGGGCTCTGTTCAATGTGGAACAGCTTGATGTTCTGCATTGAACAGAAGAGGGTCCGCTGTGCGCGTTTATGATTGGCTTGTATACTGGTATATGAGCCAATCAAAAAGTGGAGCTCTGTTCAATGCAGAATTGCTTGATGTTCCACATTGAACAGAAGAGGGTCTGCTGTGTGAGGTTTTGATTGGCTTGTATACCGGTATACGAGCCAATCAAAAAGCGGAGCTCTGTTCAATGCGGAACAGCTTGATGTTCCGCATTTAACAGAAGAGGGTCCGCTGTGTGCATTTTTGATTGGCTCGTATACCGGTATATGAGCCAATCAAAAAGCAAAGCTCTGTTCAGTGCGGAACAGCTTGATGTTCCGCATTTAACAGAAGAGGGTCCGCTGTGCGCGTTTTTGATTGGCTTGTATACTGGTATATGAGCCAATCAAAAAGTGGAGCTCTGTTCAATGCAGAATTGCTTGATGTTCCACATTGAACAGAAGAGGGTCTGCTGTGTGCATTTTTGATTGACTCGTATACCGGTATACGAGCCAATCAAAAAGTGGAGCTCTGTTCAGTGCGGAACAGCTTGATGTTCCACATTGAACAGAAGAGGGTCCACTGTGCGAGGTTTTGATTAGCTCGTATACCGGTATACGAGCCAATCAAAAACTGCAGCTCTGTTCAATGTGGACCTGCTTCATGTTCCGCACTGAACAGAAGAGGGTCCACTGTGCGAGGTTTTATTGGCTCATATACTGGCATACAGGCCAATCAAAAATCCCCAAACACAGACTACTTGTCTTTAATTCTGAAATGCATTAAAGACAAGACTAAAGACCTTTTTTTGGCTCTTCATCCTAAGAGGGGAGCAAAAAAAAAAGGTCTTAAGTATTAGTTCTACAAAAATAAAAACCTTTTTTTTTTCCTGCTCTTAAGCCCTAACAGCCTAACAGGACAAAATAATATGTGCTGTTATCAGCACATATTTTTTCGTCCTCTTTTATATACAACCAAATATGGTAACCCTAATCCCTCCTGTTCAAGTTCCTTTGTATCACCTTCCTGTCCCAGGCTGAAATTTTCTTGCTGCTGCTTAAACATTGCTTTCACACTTTTATCAAGACCAAATGACAATTCTAAATCATCTGAGAAAGTTTCATCCACTTGCCATTGTGCTTTCAACTCCTCATCGGATGAACTATATGGTTTTATGTCATTCACAAGACGTAGATGAGAAGTTTTTAAACAGGTTTGATTTCTGAGAGCCAAATTGTAACTATGGCATAATCTGTTAAGGGCAAGACAAAAAAACAAAAAACAAGAAAACAGTGGTGACAAAGAATCACCCTGGAATATCCTGAATACCCCCCATTTGAATTTTTATCCATGGGATAATAATATGCCATTTCTCGTGGCTCAACTGTGGTTTGCCACTGTTTCATGGTCACTGTAATGTAATTTTTCAATGTAGCCTGTATCTTATACATCTGTAAACATTCTTTTCATCCATTATTGTGGGATGCTGTCAAATGCTTTTTTTGTAGCATATCCATGCCATATTTAGATTCTTCCCATTTTTGCAACTCTCTGTTGTAGTTTTATTTAGCAATACATGATCCTTTGTTCCATATAACTTTCTTTTGTTACCCTTTTGTTCTATTGTCATTACTGATTTTATTTATAAATGACTGTAAGCTGTCAGCATCAATTCTATTATATAGTTTGTATCAGGCTGGAAGACAAGTTATTGGTCTATAGTTTTTAGGATTGCTTGCAGGTTCACTCTTAAATAGAGCTATCATTTTATCTGTTGTTAACCAGGCTGGTGACTGTTCTGGAGGTGCATATAAGTATTTCTTACTCATGGCTAAACCTTTGTGCAAAAAAGTTAATACTTTTAGCCAAACATTAGAAACTCCATCTGGGCCTGGGGTTTTTCCATTTAGGAGCTTTTCTTAATCCTATTTCAGTTTTTCTGGCTTTTATTTAATCCCATTTAATATCCTCTACATTAAAACTCCTTATTGTTTCTTTTAACATTTACATATGTTCCACAGGCTCTTCATAAATATTTCTCCAAAATGTGTCCATTTCTTCGTTTTTTTGGTGGTGTTTTTATTCCTTTTGTTTTGTTTCCAAGTTCTCCATAAAACATTTTTGGTCTTCATTGAATTTCATGTACTTTTGTTTATATTTATCTGCATATCTTCCTAGTTTTTCTGCCTGTGTTGATATCTTTATTTACTTATTTGTAATACTGTATAAGTGTTTCTGGTCTGCTTTGATCCTGTGTGTTGCTTTTACCATGTGTATCTTTTTAAGTATTTTTTATTATCTGTTCCCTCTTCAGTAGAGTGGTATTCATAGACTTGGGCTTTGTAAGTGTGTAGTAGTCATGTGCGGACAGCAGCGCTACGTGGATATGTAAGTAAGGTCAGAAAAATGCAATTGCATTGAATATGGAAAAGTGAAGCAATTTCTATAATCATTCCCACTTTTTGTAAATGTGTACAAAGTTTGTCTTTTCATACCTGTAAAGTATTTCACTGAATCATTAATGGTCATGCTGAAAGCATTATACCAAAAGCTGCAGACTATGCATCAGCTAAGGGCATACCTCTTAACCTTTTAGAACAAGAAATCTGGACAAAGACATAAAGGAACGTGGGACAGAGGCCCAAAAATAGGGAAAATTTTTAGATTGTATTCTTAGAAAGTTGATAGAATAACAGGGTTTGCATTAGCATGAACTTTCTGAACTTTGAAACTCAAATGTCTGTCATTATTTTTGAACTACAATCTTTAATTATTTACCACTAATTTTCCAGAAAACCACAATTGTATGAAAAATGGACCAAAAATATGAGGCCAGAATCTGAACATTCTGCAAAAATCTGTACAGTTGAGAGGTATGAGATTTTTTAAAAAGGAAAGTGGTAATAACCTTTTCATATAGGGGTATCCTTTTGTGGATATACTGATGGACTTAAAGAATACAAAGAGGGTGATAGGACAGATTGATAAAGGAGAGACAAAAAATAGCTGCACACACAAGGGAGACATTAATAGACCCCCCCCCCCAGTTTTGAATTTTTTTTTTTTTGTAAGAGGTTTGTGTTGGTGGGAAATAGGGAATAAGGACTGAGGAAGTCTCAGCTGTGTTCCCAGTCCACAGATCCTCAAACCCATCCACAGCCAGATGGTGTTGGAGTGGAGGACTCAGATGCTGAGGGGTAGGGGCCTGTGGCGGCACTGTGGTTGGGGGTGAGTGTGTCATTTACACTCTGAAGACAATCTTCAACTGTCTGAATTCTTCTGCCCACTACCTTTACCAGAATGTCCTCAACCAAACTCTAAAGCCCACATTCTGTGAAGGCTTGCCAGGCTGCCATGTGCCAAAGTGCTTGCAGGACCAGCATCTCCATGCCAACCCTGAAAGGATGTCCCCAGATGGGCAGAGGGAAATCTTTCCCTAGCCCGGGAGTTATGTGCCTGGTCTGCTTCTGAGGGATTTGAACCTGTATAAAAGAAAAAAAAAACTGCTGGGAGAAGCAAAACAGCAAAGGAGAAAGAAACACATAAGCAAACTAAGAAAAAAGGAAGAAAAAATAGAGGGGAGAAGCAAAACAGAAAAAGCACAATAAATCCATACAATACTGTTTTAATGCAAAGCAGTAACACAATAATCTATGCAGAAAAATATCTTTCTTGAAGTAAACTTGTGTATGGGAAGTGCTTATGCTGGATTAGTGCTTATGTATACTAGTGATAAATTGAAATGGCAATGGATTTTGTCTTTCTGAAGAGTTGTGTCTTTCAGTTATGTACTTTTTAAGCAGATTGTATGGGTCTATATTATGTCCGCGAAAACCCCTTTCAGTGAATGGCTGTTTGACAAACGATAACCAGCAAAATCTAACTCCCAAGGACAGCCATTTCAGTGAATTTTTTTTCCTAGGGGAAAGAATGCTTGGCCATCATCGAGAATTTGTCCTTTTCTGCAGTGTAGTGAGATCTCGGAGTTCGTATATTGTGTTAGGGTGTGTGACGGCGCAGGCCCCCCCCACATTGAGGGTTGTGGGAGGGGGCAAAGTCCCCACTTTGAAGGGTATAAATTTTGTGTGGCTTTAGGTTGGCCAAGTGTTTTTTCCCCTAGTAAAAAAAATTGCTGGAATGGCCGTTTGAGGGAGTTCGATTTCGCTGGTTCTCGTTCTGCGAACAGTCATTCGCTGAAAGGAGTTTTCTCAGACATAATATAGACCCGATTGTACAGTACCCAGACAACAAACAGAAAAGAAATCATTAATTATTGTAGTTAATCATCGTTGCAAATGAACTCTTGATCTGTTTCTTTTGTCAACTGCATTTCTTTACTACTGAAAGCAGTTTTAAAAGCATTACTGTACTACTACCATTTATGCTACCCTGAATTCTATATAATAAGTTGGACTATGTGTAGTTAAGTAATGAATACCTTTTGTACCCCTGTTATACATACCAGAAGATTCAACCAGATGTTGTATTTGTTTGTTCTGCTGTTGGGAATTAATATTGTATCTTTTCCTCAGCTATAAGTAAGAGTGAGAAGGATAATCTGGTTTATTCATAGATTATTACTAGGCTAACTGCTCTCATGGACTACTTTAAGCCTAGCCAATTACCCTCTGTGAGAATCAAACCTTGCACCTTGTGTTTCTAAGGTAAGCACCTTAACCTTTAAACCACCTTCCCACAGCCCTATATTTAAATGTATTTCATATAAACACATATGCATTTTAGTCTTTGTAAGCATTTCTTTATTTGTCTTTTTTTCTGATTTTAACTGTTGTATGCATATGTGTGCATTATTAAAGTACAGTACTCAAATATTCTATTGAATTGTGTAGGATAGTAAAGAAATATGAAATGAGTCTTGTTTTTTGTTTTAAAAAGAGCATGCAACACTGTATGGAATAGCTGAACTGCAATATCTGAAATGTATCAATTCCAGGAAGTGTGAAATTCCTTTTCTGCATAACTTGTCTAATGTATAGTAAGTAATAGTGAAGTAAAACAGCATATTGTATGAAAACGTATATGCTGCTCATTCTTTCAGCAAAGTAACTACCACTCCCCTCCCCCAACAGGTATTCTAACTAGGGTGTGATGGGTGTCATTTCAGCCATGTTGTGCATGCAGTTTGAAATACTTATGAATGAACAAATAAGTTAAGCAATTGCTTTTACTTATGTTTAGTTATCTCTCACAAAAACTGTCTTCATGTAATATTTATAAAAAGTCTTACAAATTTTTCACTGGAATGCCACACATTTCTTTACATCTGTAACTGCATCTTTCATTTCATAACCACATTATATACACTCAGCATTACTGATATTTGAACATTACTAATAGATTTACAGAGTTACCTATACGGATTACTATTTTCGTGGTCTTTACTAACACTTCCATTTATTATAGCAACCTGTTAACCCATAGTTCTAGTTTTTCTCTTTCCCGAAAAGATGGATGTCTGATTACAGAAATGCTAGTCCTTTTGTATACATTTTAGTGTCAAGTATATATTTTCAGTTAAAGATACCTGACTCTTGAAGTGCATATACTTGTGCAATTTTTTTAACCACCTTTCATAGTTTATATCTTTATATATCTATATTTCTATATCTATTTATTGTTCTCTAGCTATATACAGTAAGCTCTCAGTTAACTGGAACCCATGGGGACTGGTAGATGCCAGATAACTGTAGTTTCTGGTTGCTTGAGAGTTACTATTAAAAATAGGCCTGACTAATACTGTACCCTATACTATTTGTTTGGTTTAACTTGTTCTCACGTTGAAGAAGGAGGGAATTTATTCCTATCTTCCTTTTTGAAACTCTAAAACTCTAAAAACGTAAGGTATGTTTCTGTGGGGGGAAATAGAAAGTGCAACACATGAAAATTGTACTGTATTTCTTTGGGGTTTTGCCCATTATTTGAGAGTCCCTGTTGGTTGAGATCCGGTGAACTGAGAGTTTACTGTATGGATTAAAAGGTTTACTTACTATAGAACTATGGCCCTTTCGCCATAAACGGGTCAAGACATTTGGGCAGCTGGTCAACACTACACTTCTGCAAATCATCATACCTGTGAAGGCAGTGCTGGCTTGAGCAGGTTATAAACTCTCATGGTTGACAGGTGGTCACCCAGCTCCTGCCATATATCATTTTCTAACATGCACTGTGACTCATGCATGCCTGGATCTTCTGCAGGTAAAAATCATGCAAAAGGTGAAAAGACCATTATTAAGTTCTCTTTCTCAGACCAGCCCGGAGTGCAGCCTTGTGGCATCACAGGTGCTACAAGCATTTGAAGAGCCAGAACCAGAATGAGGAAAGCATGGTGAGGTTTCTGTTAATCAAGTTAGAAACACTGCCTGTTTGGTGTGACATGTCCTTGAAAAAGAGAAAAGCCCTGAAAGTAGGATCCAAGTGCAAGGCAAAACAATCTATCAGTAACTGAAAAAATGCCAGCACAAAACTCAGTATATATCAGCAACAAAACTGCAGCAACACTAAGGTAAAACGTAAGTGTTTTAATACATATCGAACTATTCAATAATCCAGACCGGTTTCAGCCTAACATGGCTTTCCTCAGTGGAACAAGAAAAATACAAACAGGAAATGATGCACAAATGCAGGTTTAAATAAGGTCCACAGACCAATGAGGTGCTTCCAAAGGATTTTAGGCATGCCCATAATATTGCCTGAAAGAAAAACTGGAAGGAAAAATACAAACTAGAAAATAAAAAATAACAAGTAAAAAATAGATGATCCAAATAGCAAATATGGTAATAAAACATAAGTATGATAATACATTCAATATTGGATATATTAATTAGTTATAAATGATCATTTAAACCAGGAGAAAATACTGCCCCTAGCTTGATAATCCAGTATTTCTCTTTTTGGTTGAGAATGGAATGCCATCCCTGTTTGTTGGATCTATCACCCAAAATTCTATCTACAATACAAAATTGAAATCTAGCAGTATGATGTTGTGTGTAGTGCCTGAAGAGAGCGTTGGTTTCTCTTTTGGTTCGAATGTCACTACGATGTTCCGACATGCGTAATCTCAATGCCCGTGATGTCTGACCCACATAAAATGAACTACATGTGCAAGTCGCAAGATATACCACCCAATCACTATTACAGTTGCCAAAAATTTTCATGTTAAAAATCCTGTCAGTGTTTTTACTGGAAAATTGTTTAGATGTGAATATAAATGGACATGATGAACAATGACCGCATTGATAAGTGCCCCAAAGTTTGTCACCAGTCATCGTAAGTTGTTGATGTTTAATGCCACCTGAACCCATCCTCTTATAATGTGAAAAAATGAACTTAGTGTTCTCCCTCTGCAGTAACCATATTGACAAGTGTTATAGCCCAAATGGTATAGTGGTACATTGCTCTCACTGTAGTGTATAGGGTCCCGGGTTTGAGACTTGACAGTGGTGATTATTTGGTTGGGAGGATGGCCTAATGGTTAAGGTGTTTGCCTTACAAACACAAGGTACAAGGTTTGAATCTCACAGGGGATAATTGGCTAGGCTTAAAATGGCTCGCAAGGGCAGTTAGCCTAGTACTAACCTATGAACTGACTAAGGAGGCAATATCCTCATTGGCAGTGAGGATGTTCCAATGTTTCTTCATGGTATTTCTAATCAAATTGATGTTACGCCCATAGGTAGTAATAAACCATAATCCTCCATCCTGTGCATCCCTATTTCTATCACAATATTTGAGAAGGGAAGTTCTGGTGGAATTGGTTGCAAAGTGACGTGCCAACTGAATGTCAGGCTCCTTGTATCCCCTGGTTCTGAATCTGTTGGTTAGATCTTGTTGTGATTCTTCAAAGTCATTTTCTGCGGAACAAATCCTGTGTATCCTGAGGAACTGGGATTTGGTATGTTCCGGATGATGTGGCTAGGGTGCATACTAGTTGCATGTAATAAAGTATTGTATTGCATGAATTTACAAAATGTTTTGCTTTGTAAAGTACCATCTGGGTTCCTGATGACTGTTACATCCAAAAAGTTGATTTGATTTTGGTGATAAGTTGAAGTAAATTCAATACCCCATTTGTTATGGTTGAGGTATGACACAAATTCAGCCAAATATTCTTCATCGGAATGCCAAACTAACCAACAATCATCAAGATAACATTGCCAAATATCCAGCTCCTCAACATAGATGTTATGTGTTTGATCATAAATGAGTTGCTCCTCAATGTAGTCCATGAATAAGTCCGCATATATAGGAGCAAAAGAGGCTCCCATAGCGGTACCCTTTAACTGCCAATAGCATTCACCTTGAAAGTAGAAAACATTTTTATTCAAAACATGTTCCGCCATACAAATCAAAAGCGTATTGAAACCATCTGGATATAATTTGGCTCTATCTAACCAAAACTTCAGGGCCTCAAGTCCAGCCCAATGTGGTATATTGGTGTATAAAGCCTTGACATCTAATGTACAAAGTAACCACTCAGGTTCTAATTGGTTATCATCTATAATGGATACGAATTGGGTGGTGTCTTGTATCCTTGCTCGAATCAAATTTAGTGGTGTTTTCAAGTATGAGGTCAAAAACTCAGGCAATGGTTCCATCAATGACCCCATACCAGACACAATGGGTCTACCAGGTGGTTTGTTTAGGCACTTGTGTATCTTAGGTAGTAAATAAAGAATCTGTATTTGTGGGTCCCGTACCATTAATTGTAATTTAACTGTGTCTGATATAATGCCCTCCAAAACTGCTAACTCAAGAAAATTGTCAATTTCACTTTTAAAGTTCGGGGTGGGGTCCATAGGCATTTTCATGTAGTGGGGTGGGTTGGCTAATTGTCCATTTCCCTCCCCCAGATAATAATCTGTATCCATGATTACTATTGCCCCAACCTTGTCAGTCTGAATAATAACAATGTTTTTGTTGTCCCTGAGCTGTTGTAAAGCCTGTAGTTCAGGGGTAGAGAGATTATGTTTCAGAGGTTAAAAGTGATCTAGTTTGAAATGTATGTCCTTGAGTACAGCTTGCTGAAAGATAGCCACATTCCGATTCATAGATGGAACAAAATTGGATTTATGGAATTTGAATTCTGTGGATCTTTGAGAATCAGACCTGGGTCCAAAAAGCAATTTGAGGTTGATTCTGTGACACAAATCGTTAACATCTTTGACAATATGAAATTCATCCACAAAAAAACCCTGGAATAAAGTTTAAACCTTTATTTAACACTTTCTTTTGATCTTCTGTCAAGACAATTTTGGAAATATTCAAAATATTGTCATCTATCGTGTCATGAATGTTTGGATGAGTGCTTCGATTGTGTCTATCTTGGTGTATCCTATGCTTTCTCCCACCCCTCCTCCTAGTGAGTTTAAAGAATGTGTTTGGCTTTTAATCTTTTTGGGAGTCGGAGACTCACCAGTACAAATACCCTCTGTATCAGTTGTCGAATATTTCCAAAATTGTCTTGACAGAAGATCAAAAGAAAGTGTTAAATAAAGGTTTAAACTTTGTTCCAGGGTTTTTTGTGGATGAATTTCAATTGTCAAAGATGTTAACAATTTTTGTCGCAGAATCAACCTCAAATTGTTTTTTGGACCCAGGTCTGATTCTCAAACATCCTCAGAATTCAAATTCCATAAATCCAATTTTGTTCCACCTATGTGGCTATCTTTCAGCAAGCTGTACTGAAGGACATACATTTCAAACTAGATCACTTTTCACCTCCGAAACATAATCTCTCTTAGATAGAGTCAAATTATATCCAGTTGATTTCAATACACTTTTTATTTGTATGGCGGAACATGTTTTGAATAAAAATGTTTTCTACTTTCAAGGTGAATGCTATTGGCAGTTGAAGGGTACCGCTATGGGAGCCTCTTTTCCTCCTATATATGCAGACTTATTCATGGGCTACATTGAGGAGCAACTCATTTATGATCAAACACATAACATCTATGTTGAGGAGCTGGATATTTGGCGACGTTATCTTGATGATTGTTGTTAGTTTGGCGTTCCGATGAAGAATATTGGGCTGAATTTGTGTCATCCCTCAACCATAACAAATGGGGTATTGAATTTACTTCAACTTATCACCAAAATCAAATCAACTTTTTGGATGTAACAGTCATCAGGAACCCAGATGGTACTTTATGAAGCAAAACATTTTGTAAATACCCGCAATACAATACTTTATTACATGCAAACTAGTATGCACCCTAGCCACATCATCCAGAACATACCCAAATCCCAGTTCCTCAGGATATGCAGGATTTGTTCCGCAGAAAATGACTTTGAAGAATCACAACAAGATCTAACCAACAGATTCAGAACCAGGGGATACAAGGAGCCTGACATTCAGTTGGCACGTCACTTTGCAACCAATTCCACCAGAACTTCCCTTCTCAAATACTGTGATAGAAATAGGGATGCAGAGGATGGAGGATTACGGTTTATTACTACCTATGGGCGTAACATCAATTTGATTAGAAATACCATGATGAAACATTGGAACATCCTCACTGCCAATGAGGATATTGCCTCCTTAGTAGGTAACACTTGTCAATATGGTTACCATACAGGGAGAACACTAAGTTCATTTTTTTCACATTATAAGAGGATGGGTTCAGGTGGCATTATACATCAACCACTTACTATGACTGGTGACAAACTTTGGGGCACTTATCAATGCGGCCATTGTTCATCATGTCCATTTATATTCACATCTAAACAATTTTCCAGTAAAAACACTGACAGGATTTTTAACATGAAATTTTTTGGCAACTGTAATAGTGATTGGGTGGTATATCTTGCGACTTGTACATGTGGTTCATTTTATGTGGGTCAGACATCATGGGCGTTGAGATTACGCATGTTGGAACATCGTAGTGACATTCGAACCAAAAGAGAAACCAATGCTCTGTTCAGGTACTACACACAACATCATACTGCTAGATTTCAATTTTGTATTGTAGATAGAATTTTGGGTGACAGATCCAACAAACAGGGATGGCATTCCATTTTCAACCAAAAAGATGAATACTGGATTATCAAGCTAGGGGCACTATTTTCTCCTGGTTTAAATGATAATTTATAGCTAATTAATATATCCAATATTAAATGTATTATCATACTTATGTTTTATTACCATATTTGCTATTTGGATCATCTATTTTTTACTTGTTATTTTTTATTTTCTAGTTTGTATTTTTCCTTCCAGTTTTTCTTTCCAGCAATGTTATGGGCATGCCTAAAATCCTTTGGAAGCACCTCATTGGTCTATAGACCTTATTTAAACCTGCATATGTGCATCATTTCCTGTTTGTACTTTTCTTGTTCCACTGAGGAAAGCCATGTTAGGCTGAAACCGGTCTGGATTATTGAATAGTTCGATATGTATTAAAACACTTACGTTTTACCATAATGTTGCTGTAGTTTTGTTGCTGAAATTTGTCTAATTAACATACTAAACATGTAAGTCACCTTAAATTAATGCTGCAAGGTTGAAGTGTGCCATATTGACTCATGAATAGCCGTCACAGATGACAAACATTTTAGGATACCACAGATATCAAAAACTAAGAAAAAGTTTATAAATTAATTAATATTTATTAGGAGGCAAATTAACAGTTGCTGTCATTTTGGAACCATGACAGACCAGTTGGTATAATGGTTAAGGTCTTCGGCTCCCACGCACAATGTGCAAGATTCAATCCTGACCTCAGACCAATGCCTGTTTGGAGTTTGCACATTCTCCCTGTGTCTCTGTGGGGTTTCTCCCACATCCGATAAACATGCTGAGTGTTTCCATTTCAAACTCTCCAATGAATTGAGCTGTGGGCAGCAGCACAGACTCTACATGGTGCCCTAGAGGAGCAACAGTTGCACAGACCAACTGCTTTGGGCATCTACTGTGGTGCACAGTATCCTCAAGATAGGGGAACACAGATCACAGGCTGTTCCCCGTGACAAGGCTAGCCACTCGATGGTGTAAAATATGGTAAAATATGGCTATTTTAAGTGGGTTGAGGACCCAGCCTACACTGACCTATACCAGGGATCCTTGCTAATTGTGGGATGGGTATATGTGCTATTGGCCAGTGTGTACCCAGCTTTGCCCTAGCAGCCTTGGGTCAATAAGCTACTGGCCGGACAGTGTCTAGTTGCTTAGCCTGAGTTACCTAGGATAAAATCTGTTAAGTGAAAGCTGGATGTAAAGCCAACCAACCTGCCAAGTGAAAGCTGGATGTAAAACCAACCAACCTGCCAAGAATTGCTACACTTAATGTAGTTTCACTGAGAAAATTGATACACTTAATTTAGGTTCACTGAGAATTGCTACGCTTAATGTAGGTTCACTGACAGGACTTGGAAGTGGATGACTTGATGATAGATGAGATGGAAGGGCAGTGCAGCAAAGCCACTTGACTTGGGATCCATACTCTACTACTCAGGAGGGGGACAGGCTAGAAATGGTGTAGGAATTGTGGTGAGAGAGAGGCTTCAGAAAGCAGTGAGGGATATCATCAGAATTAATGACAGACTCATGTCAGTCAGAATCCAGTATAATGATAGAGCAGTATTCATAATCTCAGCCTATTCCCCACAGCTGGGTTGTGATAGTGTGGAAAAGAGTGCATTCAGACAGCAATTGCAGGACTAGATAAATCAGGACAATATGAATTGGTGCTGATAATGGGTGACTTGAATGCACATATCAGGACAGACAGAACAGGATATGAGGACTGCCTTGATTCACATGGGTGGGGCAACAGGAATAAAGAAGGAGATGCCATTCTAGACTTCTGTCTGGCAAATGGCTTGATAGTAGCCAACACATGGTTCAGAAAGAGATGTAGTCACAAGATCACATACAAGAGTAGCCGACATGCTACTCAGGTAGACTTCCTCCTAGTAAGGAAAAGGCACTGGGGTAGAATCCATCACTGCAAAGTCATCCCCAGTGAAACAGTCAGCCCACAGCAAAAAACACTAGTTGCCACAGTTCACTGCAAGCAGTGGTAAGAAGTCTCTAAGGTCAACAGAGACCAGGCTGAAGACCTGGAAGTTGACTGGAGAGAAAGTACAAAAGTTCAAGGAATTACTCAGGGCTCTAGCACCCCAAGAAGAGGAGGAAATATGTGAAGATGAACAAGAATGGCAGTGCCTAAAAACAGCATGTATGAGGACTACAGAAAAGATATGTGGCCAAGCCAGATATGGAAATAAGGTAAATAAGGAAAGCTGGTAGTGGAATGCAGAAGTCCGGGAAGTCATCAAAAGAAAGAAGGAGTTCAGGAAGAAGTGGAAGATAGAAACAAAATGACCAGATTAAGAAGGACTTCTTGTTGGCTAACAGAGAAGCTAAGAAAGAAGTTGCAATAGTAAAGAATAAGGCATCAGAGGCACTCTACTAACTTCTGGAAAGTGACTCAGTAAGAGGCACAAATAAACTTTATCAGGTTGCAAGGCAAAGACAGAAAGATAAAGAAGATAGTCAGATACGCTTCATAAGGGATGCCAGCAAACCTACTCACCAGTCCACAGGACATCAAAGGCAGATGGAAGGAGTATATCCAGCAGCTTCTGAATGAAGAAAACCCAACAGAAGCTGTACTGCCCCAGAAACAGCCTATGATGAGAGAAGAAGACGAGCCCACCCTGAAAGAAGTAAGAATAGCACTAAGGAAAATGAAGCCAGGGAAAGCACCAGGCTCAGATGAGGTCACAGCAGATATGATAAAGATGCTGGATGAGATAGGGGAGAAATGGTTCCTGAGGGTACTAATAGCAGTGTGGAGAGTGTGGTGCACTAGATGACTGGAGAATCAGCATGCTCATGCCAGTGTACAAAAACAAAGGGGACATCCACAACTGTGGGCAGACAGAGGCTTCAATCTCCTATTACATTGCATGGAAGTTCTAAAGAGGGTGATTGATAAATGGATATGCAGAGTAGTAGAATGTAAGATGGGAGATGACCAGGTCAGATTCAGATCAGGATGCAGCACAACTGACACTAAGTTTGCAGTGAGACAGATACTTGAGAAGAAGGTACAGATTATGAAAGAGTCCAACTGGGCATTCCTAAACTTGGATAAAGCATATGGCAAGGTCCCAAGAAATCTGATCTAGGCAGTACTGCAGTGGTTTGAAGTCACAGAAACATTGGTAGAATTAGTGCAGGCTAGGTACAAGGATCCAATGACTCAAGTACGGACAGTGTTCGGCCTCACAGTGGGGTTCCCAGTGGGAGTGGGTGTACACCAGTGTAGGGTTCAGCTCTGAGCCCACTGCTGTTCATACTGGTGATGGACTATATTGGTAAACAGGTCAGAGGGGACAGATCAACAAAGTTGCTGTATGCAGACGATGTGGTGTTACAGGCTGACTCTAAGCTAGCACTTCAGCAAAAGACAGGAGAAGGGTATGCAACACTGAAAGCATGTGGGATGAAACTAAGCAGAGATAAGATGGTGGTGATGGCAGCAAATTGGGGAAATCAGAAGAAGCTGAGAATAGAGATAGAAAGGAAGATAGTGGAACAGGTTAACAGCTTCAAGTATCTGGGAGGGGTGGTTGAGGAGAAGGGAAATCTGAATGAAGAGGTCAAAGCTAGAATCAGAGGGGCTGCAGCCAACTGGTATAGTGTCAAGAATGCCAAAGCTGAAAACTAAGTTGTACAAGACAGTGGTGTGACCAGTACTACTGTATTGTACAGCAACCTGGGCAGTAAAGGCAGACCAGTTGAACAAGCTAGAGGTGACAGAAATGAAGTGCCTGAGAAGGGTGGTAGGATGCACACTGTGGGGCAAACAAAGAAATAAGGACATAAGAGCAGAAGCCAAAGTAGCTACAATTGCAGAAAAGATCAAAGAGAACAGATTATGGTGGTTTGAACATGTGCAGAAAGCAGAAGGCAGTCAGGTGAGGAAGATTTGGGGCAGACAAGAAGAAGGTAAGAGGAAGCAAGGATGTCCAGCAACGAGGTGGATGGATTGTGTGAAAGAAGATCTGCAACAGTCAGGCATGAGTGTTGAAGTCAGGAGTGTGGCACTGAATCAAGAGTGTTGGCCACAGTTAACAAGATACCCCAAACCCATGTAGAAAAAAATGGGAAAAAGGGGGCTGATGATGATGATGATGATGTCATACTGGACCCAGCCCAATATGATTTCATCAAGAGCAGGTCATATCTACTTAACCTGGTGGACTTCTTTGAGACGTTCACCAAAGCAATGGATAAGGGCAAAATGGTTCACACTGTGTATCCTGACCTGGCCAAGGCATTTGACACAATCCTCTACGTGGGCATTGTTGATAACCATAAGAGGTTAGGTGCAAACCTTTATGTCAGCTTGCAAATAGCCAGCTGGCTCACAAACAGGACCCAGGAAGTTAGAAATGGGGAGTCCACCTCTACAAAAAGGTCAGTCACAAGTGAAGTCCCTCATGGATCAGTCCTGGGACTGCTCCTTTTTGGCATTCACTTCTCTGAACTCAAGGCCAAAATAAATGGCCTCTGGCTAACTAAATTGCAGTTGATTCCAAATTAGGATCTGTCATTGTATCTCCCACTGACACAAATGTTCTCTAGGAAGGGCTGGCACAGACAAACAACTGGTGCCAAATCCATGGACTAAACAAAATGCAAAGAAAGCATAATAGTATCCTTTGGGAAGTTAACCACCCATGGAAACTATCATATTGACAACATACCTCTAAGAGTTGACCCAGTAGTCAGGGACTTAAGGACACACACATAGGAATTTAGCCTTTAATCATCGTGTGTCCTCAGAAGTGAGAAAATCAGTTTTTGTTGTGTAACTTTGAAACTAAGGTATGACACCTAGATTGAAAGAAGTCATTGTTCCACTGTATTCAGCATTCATTAGACTTACATTGAGTGCAATGCCCCATATGGTATGTACCTAACCAGGCATATCTAATGACTGGAATGTCCACAAAGGTTTCTCACTAAAAGAATACAAGGTGTAAGCAACATATCCTGTGCAGACCACCTCAAGGCCTTATCCCTGTATTCTGTCTCCTACAGACTGTTGAGGGTAGATCTATGCCTGGAATACAAGGCATTTTCAGACCCCACTCTAATGGACCTCCTGCATATCCACAAAACAAACAGCACCAGAATTATCTAAATAGGACCTGCTGGAGAGACAAGGTATGTATCCCAGATACTACCTCTTCTCCAGAACAGGCTCTCCATCCATGTGAAGCAGAGTTCCTCCCAAATCCAATCAAGTGTATCTTGGACAATTGGATGGCAGACAGAAAATTCATCCCTGCTTTAGCACCTATGTCTCTAATGGACACAGGCAGCCTGCAAATGGTTCATCTTCCAGGCCCCTGCTTGTAAATATTTCACCTCCCAAGCCCTTACTTACACTTATCAAGGGTACCAGAATTTGTCAGAGATTTGGGATGCTTTTCTAGGCTTAAAGAGGCATTTGTGGTCATTAGCCTAGTACACACCTATGAACATATGTTTTAATGATCACTTGCAGTACATTTTTGAAGCATAGTGTGCATTTAATTATACCATTACATGACCGGTAATAATGGTCAAGTTATACCATTACATGACCGGTAATAATGGTCAAGTTATACCATTACATGACCGGTAATAATGGACAAGTTATACCATTACATGACCGGTAATAATGGTCAAGTTATACCATTACATGACCGGTAATAATGGTCAAGTTATACCATTACATGACCGGTAATAATGGTCAAGTGCTTGCAGTTGTTTGACATGAAATTGTAATAAGTGAACAATAAATCATTGCTGAAGTTTTGGATTGTGCACACATCTAAAACGTGGCTATTGCATTTGATAATTTGTACTGTGCAGAAGACAGAACTACACATGTCTAATGAAAGTGATGTTTTACTACTGTCATAGGTTCATTGGTTCATAGGTGATTACTAGGCCAATGGCACAAAAGCCTTTACAAAGCTAGCCAATAATACTCAGGATAGGACAATATTATATCTTAATTCCCCAGATATGGAATGGGGTAGTATCAGGGTAGTGGGTCTTTGGGTGTTGGGGCCCTGAGTCATTTCATAGAATGCCACTGTCCATAATGGCCATGGGTGGGTCTATATCACTTTGTCAAAAAACCTTATCATCATATACCTTTTTTTGAACCTTATCCATCAAAATCTTAATCCATCGAATGCTTGTTTAAGTGAAATTTTTCCCAGGGAAAACAAGCAGTAGGCCATCATCGGGAATTTGCCCTTTTCTCCACTGTAGTGCGATCTTGGAGTTGGTATATTTAGTTAGGGGTGGGGGGTGGGGGGTTAAATTTTGTGATTTTTGTGAATTGGTTGGACTAGCATTATTCCCCTGGGAAAAATTTCACTCAAATGAATGTTGGATGATTGAAGGTTTTGATGGATGGGGTTCGACAAAAAGGTATTCGACGATTAGGCTTTTCAACAAACTGATATAGACCCCCTGTGGGCAGTACCCTAGAAGTGAATTTGTGGATCCTTAGCCATTTTTCAAAATACTTTCTGAAAAGAGTGAGGGACGTGTTTTGTTTTATGAAGATGGGAAGTTTATTCCATAGATCAGGGAGTCTTTGGGGTATGAATCTGTCTCTCCAGAAGGTTCTGTTAGGGTCACAAATAAGGTTCAGGTCCATGGAATGTGCAACTTTCTTATCATTTTTTTTCCTGTGAATATGTAACATTTTCATCTAGGCTAGACCAGAGAATGCCTTCTATGTCTTGCATAAGTCAACTGTCAATAAATGATACGAGATGGAGTAAAGGGATAAGGCTTTTAGTCCATTTGCATAAGACATGTGTCTTATACTTTATATTTTTTTTTTAGTGAGAAACTTCTGGATCCACTCACGTTGGTGTAAGTGCTTGATTAGGTATAGGTAGAAGGGAGCAAGAGTATTGTACTCGACTGTGGGCCTGATGAGGACTAAGTACAATGGCATTATGACTTCCTTTGATCTTGATGATGTGCCTTTACTTTTAAGTGGAGCCACACAGAAGAATTTCCTCAGTACCGTCGCTACCTGGTGATCAAAGATTAGGTTACTATATATCTGTGTTCCTAGGTCCCTCACCACTGGGTCTACTTTTGGGAGTATGCTATTAATGTTATAATTTGCAGGGATATCTGATTTACTGAAGGATATGATTATGCTTTCTAAGCATTTAGTCTCAGACCATGGTTTTGACACCGGTTGTTGTGACATTTTTAGGTCTATTTGTAGAATGTCAGCATTGGTTGGGGATTCAATGATTGGTCCCAGCTTCCAGTCATCGGTGAACTTGGTGAGCCATAGGCTCTCAACATTAGCCTTCACTTCTGAGAGGTATATACTAAGTAGGAGGGGTCCCAACCCTGAGCCCTGTGGGACACAACTTGTAACAGGTTTGTTATCGGAAGTGGATTCACTTATCCAGACAGCATTTGTTCTGTCAGTGAACCAGTGTGCTATCCATTCGATGATGTAAGGGTTTGTGCCTAACTCAGTAAGTTTATCTATGATCCATGAGTGGGGGATTGTGTTAAAAGCTTTGGCCATGTCTAGATAAGTGATGTGTACTGTTTTACCCTCATCCAGGGCACTGGTGACTTTCTTAAGAAGTCCACCAGATTAAGCAGGCAAGACCTCCCTTCGACAGACCCAAATTGAGTCTAGTACAGTGTTTGGAGATTTCCTATGTCATTATTGATCAGTACCATGATGATTCTCTCCATGGCCTTGCAGATAAGACTGGTCAAGCTTATGGGTATGCAATTCCTCAGATCAGTTTATGGGTCCCCCTTGTGCAGAAGGATGACTGTTGCAGTCCTCCATTCCTCTGGGGCAAAGCCCATCCAGAAGCTGTGGTTAAAGAGGATTTCTAGTGGCCCTGATAGATTCTATTTTAAGCTTTTTAAGAAGCATCCTGCAATGTTGTCAGGAGCCATGGAGGCTGTATTGTTGGGATTAGTGAGAGCAATAAGGACCTGTTCCTGTTTAATGACTGGTAGGAGGATGATTGTGTGTATTTCATTGGGTGTGGTAAGAGGTGATGGGGGGGGGGTGTTGAACTGAACTTGTTGGCCAGCAGGTTTGTAATAACTTCAGGCTGTGTGTAAGTGTTGCTATTCATGATTAAATACCACTGAGATAGTTAAAGGAAGTGCAATCCAATGTCTTGTAGTCATAGGTATCCAAGCCAGGCACAGGGAAGCTCTGAATAAATTAGCACAGTCTCAGTAATCCTTCCACTAGTAGTTCCCAACTAAATGGGATGAATCAGCCCTTTGCTCCCACCAGAGAGCAGAATAAAACCCTCTTAAAGTCAAATGAACTGATTTTGAGCTCAAGTGCAATAACAAATGCTTTACAACAAAAGGCAGAACTCCTGCAGTATCAGTAATCCATGTAAATAAGTTCACAAATCGTGAGAAATTTATGTTTGTCTACAGAAAAAATGTGCACAGAGATAGGAAAACTTCTACAAACACAGAAAACTTTGCAAAACTTAGAAATATTTGACAAACTCAGAATGGTGTTTGCAGTATCAGAGGAGGTTAGGAAATATTTATTTAACATTTGATGATCAGGAAAGTCTGACTAGGACGGAACCTATTTTCAGTGGGGGGCCAGTGAGAAACACTCCAGACGCATGTGTTTGGAAGGTGGGAGGAAACCAAATTGAACCGGAGAACCTCTTGCTGCAAGAAAACAATGTTAACCATTTCACCATTGCACCACCCAGAATTAGAATGCTGCTTAAATGACCTAAGAGCAGTACAGTAACCAACAGATGGTGTTTCTTTAACAAGAGCAGGCTGAAAAACAGAGGCCCACAGATGGTTTTAGATGCAATTAAATGTCTCTTAGTAATGGGTGTCCAAGCCAGGCTCAGGGAAGCTATGAATAAATGAGCACAGTCTCACAAAAATGTAAGACTTTTATACCAGCAATATGAAAGACTTTTGCACAGTTAAGCCGTCAGGCCAATCAGATGAACATACAGTAAGTCTTCCACCATCAGTTCCCAGACTGGATGGGTTGAATCAGCCCTCTGCTCATACTAGAGGGCAGAATAATACCCTCAATGTAAAACAAAAAGCAAAACTCCTGCAGGAATCCTTGGAAATAAGTTTACAAATCCTGAGAGATGTACGTTTGTGTACAGAAAAATGTGCGCAATTGTAGGAACACCTCTACACAGAAAAACGTTGCAAAACTTAGAAATATTTTGGCAAACTCAGAACAGCTTTTGCAGCATCAGAGGTTAGGAAATATCAGAATATTGTTTAATTGACCTAAGAGCAGTACAGTAATAAACAGATGGCATTTTCATAGGTTCACAGGTTCATAGGTTGGTACTAGGCTATCGGCCCTAGGGCCTAAACAAGCCTAGCCATAACAATTCTCTGACTATTTCTTTCCACACTATTTACTTCCTGGATCCCTGTCCAGCAGGGTGACTGATGTGATCCCTGGAGTGAATTTCCTTTCTCCCATCCAATCAAGGTTCCTTTTGAAGAGGGCCAAAGAGGCGCTCTGCTTGACATGTATATGGGCAGTCTTTTCCAGAGTCTGGGGAGTCTCTGGGTCAGGAACCTATCCCTCCAGCATGTTTTGTTTATTGTGATGACAAGGTTTAGATCCCTGGAGAGTATGGCTCTGAGAGATTGGGATTTCTTTAAGTGTATGTCCAACAGCTCTGGGTTTGACATGGCCTTGTATGTTAAGCAGAGATCGCCTCTGAGTAGAAGATATGCGACAAAGTATAGCTGGAGTTTTTTAATGTGGTCAGCATAGGGCATCTGCTTTAGCCCTGTGATTCTTTTAGTGAGGTATTTATGTGGCCTTTCCAGTTGTTGCAGGTGTCTTGAGAGGTACATACCAAATGGGGTGTTGTATTTTATAATGGGATGAGTACAGTGGGACAATGACCTCCTTTTTTCTGGATGAAAAGCCCTTAGTGATGAGGTGTGCCACATAGAAGGATTTCCTGACTGTTGTGGTGATGTGGTTATCGAAGATGAGACTACTGTCCACCTGTGTCCCTAAGTCTCTTATCACACTTTCAGTGTTTAGTGTACTGCCACCTATGTGGTAATTCACGGGTACATGTTTTTTCCCAAAGGGGATAACTACACATTTCTTGGCATTGAGCTTGAGCCCATGGCTCTGGCACCAAGCATCTGTTTCTGTAAGGCCCTTTTGTAGAGTATCGAGGTGGCTTAATGGCTAAGGTATTTGCCTTACAAGGTGCAGTGTTTGAATCTCACAAGGGATAATTGGCTAGGCTTAAAATGGCTCACAAGAGCAGTTAGTTTAGTACTAAACTATGAATCTATTTGAAAATTCAACAATCTTTAACAAGTGAGGCTGAAAACAGTGATACATTTAATCAAATCTATAAATGCAGCACAGGACCATTATATAGTTCTGAGATAGTTAGAGCAAGTGCAAAATAAAAATACTTATATCAGATGTCTTAGTCCACAGATGGTTTTAGATGCAATCTAATGTCTTGTGCTCACAGGTGTCCAAGGCAGGCACAAAGAAGGTATGAGTCAGTGAGGGAGGAATACATGGCAGTGGCAGATAGTACTGCAGTTTGATTTTGATGTAATTACTGTTATCAGTATTGAATAAGCTGAAGTTGTGCTGGTCAAATAACATTTCTGTTTGCTTATTTATTTATTTCTGTTGGTGGCAGGAACAGGCAGTGATTTATAGTTTAAGTGCTGATGTCATCCAGACAGTAGTGTGGCAAGTGTCTGACTGTAGCCCTATTATTTATTTATTTTTTTACTGTGTAGTACAGACAGATAATAAGGGATGAGGGCATAGGCATGATCATTTTTACCATAAGGAAAATCATGTATAATGGCGGCACTTAGAAAATATGGCAAACTTATTTTTGGTAAAGGAGGGGGCCCAGACAAGCCAAGAGAAGCAAAGCATGGAGCCAAGTAGTTATAGAAATCAATGCAGTTGGAGCCAGAAACAGATGATTGGCACAGTGCAAAAAAGTCAAATGATATGGTCCAGGAGTCAGCAAGTTCTGCATGGTGTGCAGGAATACTGCAAAAGCTGCTGCACACAATATGGCTGTTGAGCAAACCAGGAACGAGCTCCTGGGATGTGCACGAGTGCTGCTACACTCTTCCTGCACGGACATAGCTCCTATATGCTAATTACCCCTATTTGTAGGTGAAAAACATGCACATGAGGTGAATTAGCGATCCAGGAAGCAGGCAGATGTCTGTGCAGGAATAGTGTAAAATGCAGAAATATATTTGGCTACTAACCGAATACATTTCTGCAAATTACAAAACAGAGGCATGACAGCTCCAAAGAAAGCATGCATTCAATATAGTAGGCATGCCAATGGCCAAATATATGGCCATTGGCATGGTAAATAGTTGCAAAATTATAAAAAATAACATTTCTTTTGGCCAATCTCGGCCATTTAAGCATAGGGCAGTGGTGCACAAATGGGATCGGCCCGAAAATAAGAAAAAAAGTTGGAAATAAGCTTTTAAACCAAAATCAGCATTCTGCCATAATAGTCAATGGCATGCATAAGACAACAATAACATGGAATAGTGGTTGCTAAAGGGGAAGACTGAGTGTCAGTGTTGTAACCAGGCATTAGCAGTCAGTTTTATGCAAATGAGGGGATTGATACTGAATCACAGATTTCCCCTCAATGTTAGTTGCACACATCCATGTAGGTGCAGCAACATCATGGTATAAGCATAAGAGGTAGATGACCTCATAAGGGGAGTGTCATGCATGCTGCAAGCTTAGTGGAGCTCTGTGGCCCATGTTTGCCCTTAGCTAAGCACAACTGAGTAGGGGGTGTGTCTGAGGCAGCCTAGCAATGGTTACATTGCCTAAATGGGTGTGCGTGCCACACACTGGATTCTAAACAAAAAAAAACAGCAAATAGCAGCTATGTTCATATCTGAGCACTGGGTATGCGTGGCATGCCTCAGGGTTTAAATGGGAAGGCAATGTGAAGGGAAAACAGCAGTAGGAACGAAATCAAGGAGAACTAGCATAGCTGGCAGGTGAA
Organism: Protopterus annectens; assembly: GCF_019279795.1. NCBI lineage: Eukaryota > Metazoa > Chordata > Ceratodontiformes > Protopteridae > Protopterus > Protopterus annectens. Next base: position 1,379,538,669 of record NC_056726.1, on the reverse strand, counting down.
ATATATCCGAATCAGCCAGTTACACAGGCAGCAGCCCAGCACAGCACACTACTATAAACTATGCAAACACCTTTCACTCTGTTTTTTCCTACAAACTCTACACCACCGGTGTACACAGACGGGGACATTTTACCTGACAAAACTAGCAAAATGATAGGGGCTACTGTTGCTCTCATACATCAATATGTGGAAGAGGCTGAGGTTGGTGAGGATGAGAATGCTGAAGACCAACCCACAGTGAGGAGAAGGAGAAGAGTGTACAGACCCAGGGTAACCTACCAGGGGCTATATGAGATGGAGATAGTGAAGCACTATAGGGTGGACAGGGACATCCTACAGCAAATTGTTGAGCTGAGCCGGCCATGCCTCACACACAGAACCAACAGAGGGGAACCCATCCCAGTGGATACTAAGGTATGTGTAGGCTTAAGAATACTAGCCACAGGTACCTTCCAAAGGTCAACTGGGGATATCATGAAGATTTCACAGGCATCAGCATCCAGGGTACTCCACCATTTCCTGGATGCCATGTCAGCACATGGCGGTGAGTACATATATTTCCTCAACACCCATGAGGCGTTGACCAGCAATATGCATCTCTTCCACCAAATAGCAGAATACCCTGAGGTAGTGGGTGCTATAGACTGCACGCACATACACATCAAAGCACCACCTGATGAGCAGGGTAGGGTCTACATAAACTACAAGGGCTTCCCCTCCATCAACTGCCAGGTCGTGTGCGATGCCCAGGGCATTATCATGAATGTGTGTGCTGGCATCCCTGGAAGCTATCACAACTCCCACATCTGGTATATGACACAGCTTTACCAGAGATTTGACAGTGGGGACATCCCATATGGCCACCTAGTGGGGGATGCTGGTTACGCACTCGAGCCGTAGCTGATGACACCCATCAGAAATGCACACACACCAGAACAAGAACTTCATAATGAGGCACACGCACAAACCAGAATCATAATACAGCATGTGTTTGGGATGCTGAAGTCATGGTTCCGGTGCCTGCACATATCCAGTGGAGCCTTGCAGTACTCTCCAGCTACATGTACACAAATGTTCATTGTATGCGCTATGCTACACAATATGATCCTGCAGAAACAGCTGCAGCAGGAATAGCATGGGCAGGGCCACACAGCCCTCTACCATTGCCAAGGCACAGAGTGACTCAGAATAGGAACAACCTGAGCGTGCCAATGTAGGTAGAAGGATGCATGCCCAGTATGCCCAGGCTTTGGCAAAGGGGCAATGCATAGAACATACACTGACACGGTTGGAAATGAGGGAATGACACCTCTCTCTGACTCGCACATACAGTAAAAGGGACACCAAACATGACACTACCTGTGCTTTACCATGTATAGGGAGTGTACTATGTGCATCCAACATAGTCATCCCTCCCACACCATCCTCAATGCTGGCACAGCCACAAGGTAAGTCACTCTTCCTATCAAATAAACCCAAAACAAAGGAGCAACAGAGGAATACACTAACCAAAATTAGTGTAGAAAATTCTTTATTCAACGTTTTCGTCTCAAGGACTTCTTCAGAAATAAAAATGCATGCATTTACCACACTTTTTATACAAAAACCATGTCCCTCCCAAAATCCCAATTAAATACTAAATCAATTAATTAATCAATTAAACAACAAATCAGCATTTAATTCCACATTTGTAACTTGATAGTTAGCATGCAAAAATATAAAAATACAACAGTTAAAACAAAGCAAATATGTTTACTATCTACTATCTGTTAAAAAACATTTAATATTAGTGAATTCATTTAAACCTGGGGGATCATCAGCCCCCAGTCTAAGCTGTCATAGTGACTCTTTCCTTTCCACTCCCCTTAAGTCAATTACAATATGTTCCAAGACAGTAAAGGAACATTTTTTATATGTACTACATTTAATGGAATGCCTGAACAATGCATTTTTATCATCCTGTGTCTTAATAGCATAATAATGCTCTTTAATGTGTTTGCTCAGGGTCCTAGTAGTCATCCCTATATAAAATGCAGTGCAACCTGAACATAATGCAATATACACTAGATTGGTAGAATTACAGTTGAATCTCCCAGGTACACTGATAGTACCATTTAAATGAAGTAATTTAATGTAAGGTCCTTCATAAATATATCTACAAATGTTGCAATGAATTCATTAATATTAAATGTTTTTTAACAGATAGTAGATAGTAAGCATATTTGCTTTGTTTTAACTGTTGTATTTTTATATTTTTGCATGTTAACTATCAAGGTACAAATGTGTATTTAAATTCTGATTTGTTTCTTAATTGATTAATTAATTGATTTAGTATTTAATTGGGATTTTGGGAGGGGACATGGTTTTTGTATAAAAAGTGTGGTAAATGTATGCATTTTTATTTCTGAAGAAGTCCTTGAGACAAAAGCATTGAGTAGAGAAGTTTTTTTATGCTAATTTTGGTTGATGTCTTCATCTGTTGCTCCAGTGTTTTGGATTTATTTAGTTTTGTTACACTGGTGGTTGTTTTATTTAGCACTCCTATCAATTGCTGAATGGAGTAGTATGCTCTGCTAATTGTAGCTATGGTATGGGTGTGAGCATGAAAGGGAATCGGGTGGCTGAATGGCAAGGCAGCAGATAATGGACACCTGCATGGCCAGCATGAAATCCATAACAAATACTGGTGTCAACAAAGTAGGCAGTACTAGATGAGGTGACAAATCCCACTACAGTACATGTGGTGGCCCAAATGTGTGTCCATAGGACACACACATGCATGTCAGTGAGGCTCACATACCCAACAACAGCCTCAACCGCAAGAAAGGTGTAGATGACCATAAAGAAAGGCTGCGCTAAGGCCTCCAATTAATGGCAATGGAAAACAGCCCCCCTCCAGACCTACACAGACAGACTACAACAGGTCAGGCAGCTGTATGTTAGTTCTGCAGGGCAAGAAGTCTGAAACTGAAATGTAGGTCAATAAAACATAAGATCTGTACTCTACAGATATGCTTCTAGTCTGCATGATAGGTTATTATACAAAACTAAATGTATGCCGACAGAGTACCTGAAATGCTAGTACAGTCAGAGCAAATGTTTACAGCTGTCAGGTGTGCTCACCCCAAAATCCTATGTAGAAATGGAGTAACATGTATGAGTAGGGTTAATAACAGTGGAGCACAGATTACCTGAGCTGGCCCAATTTACAGGGTAGATTGTTACATGTGTACAATATGCAGGGCTCTGTGCATTAGGTTGTTGTATTTTGTATATTGTGTGGAAGTGGTCAGCATGTAGGCATGGAGGGTTGCGTCCTGGTAGCCTATGGCCAGTACTGTCGATGACAGGGCCATGTTCTGACAACTGCAGTGCCAACCACAATGCATCCCAGCAAGACCCAATTCAGCAGTCATCCATACTCATTGTTCAGATGTCAATATCTGTCACCATCTGAAAGATGGACAAGTCATGAATGTGAGCCCATATGTACACACAGTACACAGGTGGAAGTACCCTAGACAGAGTACATAAAATATAACTGTCAACTGCACACACCTTTGGAATTGTACATACAGGATAGCAGCACATTAGTTGTCAGTGCAGTATGGAATACTGATGTAGTCTGGCCAATCACTGGCATTTTCAAATTCGCATTTAGACTATGGGAGTTGCCACCCTGATTATCAGAAAAAAGGAGTGGTAAAAGGCCAAATGATAAGGGCATCTAGGAAGGTTAGTTCAGAAGCTGATTTTTTGATTGAGTTGGATTTTATTTGTAAAATTTTCAAGCAGAGGGGATATCCTGGCTGGCTCTTGGAAAATTTAACTAGAGAGGTTATTTTTAAGTGCAGGCATGGGGTATACAAACCAGTTTTGGGCTTTGGATTCCTTAGAAATAATAGTGTTAGGAATTTAAAGGAGGATTTTAATTTGTCTTTAGTGCTAACATATAATGGGATGGCCAACTACATCACTGAGGTGTTAAATGACCACTGGGATATCTTGAAGTGTGATGCAGGTATAGGTTCTAAAGTTGGAAAACACCCCAAGTACATTTTTAGAAGAGATAAATGTATTAAGAACATTCTGGAGGGGGTGAGATCTACACACAAGACAAATAGAAGAATGGGTAATTTTAAATGTAATGCTTGTTCTTTTTGTCCACACATATTTGAAACTGGGGATTATGTGAAAATTAATGGACATAGGTTGCATGTTGGGGGCCACTACAATTGTAATAGTAAAAGGGTGATTTATATGGCTAAATGTCAGAAATGTCCCATTTTCTATATAGGTAAAACTAGTAGGAAATTGAAAATTAGAATGGGAGAAAATTTAGGTGACATTAAGCATGGTAGGGTAACCAGTGCACTATATAGGCACATAAGCGAACATACCACACATTGTTTCAAATTTCTGGTCTTGCAACACCTCAATAAGGATGAAAAAGGGGGTATTTTGGATGTGCACTTGGATGTAATGGAATTAAAATGGCAATTGTTTATGGATGCCTCTAGATTTCCAGGCATCAATGAAACCATTAGTATTGCTAGCATTCTTAAACTTGATCAAATTTCAGGTTAGTTTATTTGAGAACTTAGGTTTTTAAAAACATTTTTTTTTTAATTTGTTTTTGGTTTGTTAATTTATGTAAACACATTTTTAACATAAAACAATGTAACATTTTGTTTAAATCTTGTTTTTAAGAATTTTTTTAAAACAATGTGGTGAACTATGTTAACATTGAAAGTTTCATATTGCTTTAAGGATTTTAATTGTTGCTTAATTGAACAATTTATGGGTGTATTTAACTTGGTTGGGTAAGGTTGTGATTTTTGTTCTGAGGAAGTCTCTGTAATGGAGAGGAAAGTGCTTAACTGTTTGTGAATAAAGTTGGTGTCCTTTGGAGTGCTCACGTTCTTCTGGTTATTCTACAGTTATAAAGTGATAAGACTGTCTATGTCCCCGCACAAGGCAGCATGAGGAGAATGTCCCAGGTATATCTGTGAGTCATGTCCAAGAAGCTTCCATATCACACATGCACTCAGCTCACCCCACCATCATCCACAGGTTTATCACAGGTCATATCCCTGCTGTTGGGAATGAGTACAGTATGACCCCCACTTATGTATGGGAATACCCACACAATGCAGCATGCTGAAGACGTATCCCATGCAGGTATGTCCCTAGCTGTAAGCAGCATCCTGCCAGCATCCATGCCAATGGATTAATATGGAGAGGAACTATTGCCATTAACACCTTGCACACTTACCCTGTCACCCCAGGGGAATCAAGTGGCTCGCAGCCTGGGACTGTATGAGTGACAGAATGCACTCTGTGCTACAGATGGCCTGCATCACTACCAAATGCCCTACAGTCCTCTGTCAAACGCCTGTGCCTTACCTGTACTGCCAATGTATGTTATCTCATGGGGTCCCAACTAACAACATAACACAGTCCACATAACACAAATGCAAGGCCATGATGACAAATCCCAGTAGCATGCCCACCATGTCCTACTGCATGAACTGTGGACCAACCCCTAAATACCGCTGGGATGAAGGGACAACTATAGGGATACTTCTCAGATATCACTCACATAATGTTAGGAAGAGGATAGAATAACAGAGTGGGGGGGTGTAGAAGAATGGACACCATGGAGTGTGTGAAGTCTGAAACTCTGATGTGTGCCCATACTGTCCCTTGATACTCTTTCTATACAATGGTTTGAATCCTACTTAAGCAATAGGCAACAAGCAGTCATGTGGGGGAACAACCTATCTCCCCATCTCCCCATCTCACTAGGTGTCCCCCAAGGTTCTATACTTGGACCACTTCTATTCTCTGTCTTCATCAATGACCTGTACACTGTTATTCCTCAGGCCTCCTTAATACAATATGCTGATGACTACACATTAATCTGCACAGCCCCAAATCCAGCAGACCTGCAATTTCTTACCCAAAAAGTGTTTAACACAGTTGAGGATGGCTACAACATCAATGTCTTATCCTAAATCCTAAAAAAATCAAACTTCTACTTTTTACTCCCACTCATAGACACACACCTCTAAACTTTACTGTCACTTCTAACAATGGAACTATCATATCCCCTGACTCTAACACAAAACTCCTAGGGGTACTAATTGACAATAACCTTAACTTTGAAGCCCACATAAACAATACCATAAAAACAGTTAACAAAAAACTAGGCTCACTATATAGAATCAAATCCTTTCTTACCCCACTAGCAAGATCTACTATTGCCCAGACCCACTTAATCTCTACCCTCCTCTATGCCTCCCCTATATATACTAACCTCTCAAAAAACAATATGAACAAACTAGTAGTCTCCTACAACAACATTGCAAGATTTGCAACTGGCTCTACATTTAGGACCCGCCACTGTATTAATTATAAAAATCTTGGTTGGCTAGAGTTACCTAACCTACTTCTACTTAATCAATTAATATTTGCCTATAAAATCCTGTATCAGCCTAGTAACACACCAATTCTTACCAACCTTATCATCCCCTACAGTAACCTTAATACCCTGCGCTCAGCTACTAAAATGCTAGTACTAACACACAAAGCCAACAACAAGGCAGGGGACTCTCTATTCTCTAACACCGTTGGTAAATCCTGGAACTCTCTTCCCAGTGACCTAACCTCACTACCATCACTTACACAATTCAAAATCAGGCTTAAATCCTACCTTAAAACACATTGGCTATGCACCTGTCTTAACCCAGACTAACATCTCTTGTCTTCTCACTAAATTTCTAAATCTTAATGTCTGCATAATCGACCTGCATACTGGAATCCAGAAGCTTAACTTGTCTTTCAACTAATTTGGACTCTCTCTTATATCTTAATATCTCTCTTTGTCACTCTAGTATCTTATGTTAACACACCTCTTTCTAGTGTGTTCCTGTACTGTACATTTTACTTATTTTTTACCCAACTACTTATTTCAATATGTTCTTTTTTGCATAAAATAGCTTAATTGTATATAGTACTTCTATTTGTTAAACTTTGAATTTATTTACTGTTTATATTTGATTAACGTCAAACATTGTTTTGTACTCTCGAGGAGCTTTTCTCCCCGGGCCTCTGCTGAAAATGGATATGTATCCAGCTGGACTAGCCCGGTCAACAAATGTAAAATAAATAAATACTATGCCTGCCTGCAAACCCAGTAATGAGTGGCTACAAACCCGCTCGCAAACCACAATGTGAAGGGGAACTGACCAGATATATGACCCCTGCCTCTGGGTAACCTGGGTGAATCTGCACAGCTGAGAAGTATGGCCACAGAAGGATATGGCCATTCTGTTATGTTAATATTTGTACAAGCAGGGGATCCTCAGCCACCACAATACCAAGATGCTGGACCATTTACACAGATCCATCAGCAAGTGTCTGCAGCTACCCTTCCAAAATGGCATGAGGGTACAACAGTATGTAGGTTGCAGACCACAATACTGGAAACAGCTTCATTCATCTTGTATTTCCCAGGAAATAACTGTGAGCAAATAAGTGTATCTGTCATTAGTTGACAACATAATGCATGACAGTGTAAAACAGTACATGTATGAATATCTCTGCTAACACCAACCATGTAACACAAGCAGCACAGACACAATAGTTACAGTATCCCACTATCTTTCGCCGAGTCTGACTCCATATTGTCAACCTATCTACAGATATCCTGCTGAAGCAGGTTGTTAGCTATAGGTGTAGAACACAAACTCCTGCACTGGAGTACAAACTACCTGGAATGGATTCACACACTCAATACAGAAGGTCATACAGGGCATACTCCTACACTTAGAGAAATTAAGCCCATGTCTGACAACAACAGTGGACTATACATATCTGTCAGTTGCAGATGTCTGTGCACACACACCACATTGCACACCATTCATGCTTTGCTCACACATTGGATAGGAATATTCACACATATCCAAGGCCAACACACTATAATAGGTCAAACATACACACACAGAGATGGGAAAAGAGAGACAGACAGTGACAGAGAGATTTCCGTCATGAGGCTTGTCTCACCCACCACACATCCAATTGTCCAATATCACATGATGTGCCAATGTCAATCACTGTAGAAATCTGCTTTTGGTAGCCCTCAGCCCTATAGTGTCTGTGGTGCTTGTGATAACTGTGTAACATGATAGTACAAATCAGTATTCATCTAGCATTTGTATACCCAGGCATGTGAATGTAAAGTTATGTGTGACTGAGTGTTGTGTGCGTATTTCCAGAGGAATGGTTTATGGCCCATTTACACACACTGCACTTCCCATAGCATATGTTAGCACTCATGCTGATGTCAGTCACCTTGAAATACCCCTTTGGAGAAGGGCCAGCCTTATAAGCTCTGTGGCACATGCGATAACTGTTTAATGCTATAGTGTAACATACTAGTTAGGTAGGAGTTTTCATCCCAGACATGGTAACTGTGAAACTCTGTTTGTGTGTGTGTGTGTGTGTGTGTGTGTGTGTGTGTGTGTGTGTGTGTGTGTGTGTGTGTGTAGAGACAAAGGATTTAGAGGCCATTCACAGTCACTGCACCTCCTATTGCCCTACTTTAGCAAGCCTGCTGTTGTCAGTCACCTTGAAATATCCCTTTGGACAAGGGCTAAACCTATAAGTTCTGTGGCATGTGCAGTAACTGTGTAATGCTATAGTGTGATATACTAGTTATGTAGAAGTTCTAATCCCAGACTTGGTAACTGTGTGTGTGTGTAGAGAATAATGATTTTGAGGCCATTAACAGTCACTACACCTCACATTTCTCTACTATAGCAAGCCTGCTGATGTCAGTCACCTTGAAATACTCCTGTGGACAATGGCCCATCCTATGAGCTCTGTGGCACATGCCATAAATGTGGAACAATGTTTTTGACCCCATTTACAGCCAGTACACAGCTCAGCGCCTGACTTTAGCAGTCCTGCAGATATCATCCACTTTACATGTACCTTTTGCCAACTCTAAACCATGTCAGGTCAGTGGTGCATGTGGTAAATGCGTAACATAATGGTCCATAAAAAATGCTAGATAGAAATTTGACCCCCCCAGCAAATGTAAGTGTCTGTTTAGGGTAAAATAATTTTTGGGATCTCTCACCCAATACCAGTATTTACAAGGGCTGGTGATGTTCCTCACCTTAGAAGTACCTTGGGACAACATCCATTCTATAAACTCCGTGGCATGTGCAATAAATGCGGTATACTGTAGTAACAATACATAACCAGATAGGGGTCTGAATCTCAGTACTGGCAAGTGTGTGTCTGTCATCAGTATCCTGTGTGGAGGTTGTTGTGATTGTGTAAGAACAGGATGCATTATGGGATGGGTTTTGCTAAATTATTATTTTGAGGACCTAGTATATGTCACAATGTCCACCTTACAAGGACAACAAATGTCAAACACCAAAGAGGCTTGTGCAGACAATCCATAGCCCTACATGTGACATTATGGATCGGCGAACAATATAGGTAACCCTTGTATTATTCAGAGAACACTCTCCACCCATGTCTCATACACAAACACACTTGGCTAGGCAACAACCACTATATTGCTAGTTCCCTGCATATTGCTCACAGATAGTAACCACGGTGTGATTGCAGTGGACTACATGCCTGTTGACCACAACAGTACCACTGACATCAGAAGTACTGTGATGTGTAACATCTCCTGACTGAGTGTGTGTTATCCAGCAAGTGAAAGGACATGGCACCCTGTTCCATCCCTACAGTAGGCAAATAAATATTTACAGTGGTCCTTTTGCTATGTTCCCTGCTGGATGCCTGCAACAACTGTAGAGTCTGCAAATATAACCCACAGAGGAAATACCATGCCTTATACACATTCCCTGTATGGACAGATGCCACTAACAATACTGAATACCTGTATCATGCTGTCAATGTAGGTGCAAGCATGACCTTGGTTCCATAGCCAGGTTTCCCCCAATGAGGTCAGGAATGCTAAATCAAAAGATAACAATCTGTACACACAACATGCCCCAGAGACCTCAAGTACACTTCCACACATCAAAGAACATGTGTGTGGGGCATGTGCACAAAAAAGACACTGTCAGTGTTATGGAATATAGATCACATACATGGGAAGCAGTGCACATCACTGGCCACCCATAATAGTAGCTGAGATGAGTGGATGGTGACTACAATACCCACTTGAGGAGACCACTCCAGGGACTACACCCTTGAGCCATACTGCAGACCATTGTCATGTGACCTGATACCAAGGTATTCCCTTTGCCTAGCCCTGTACAGCTATCAGGCCCATTCACCTACTACACACTGTGAAGCAATGAACCTATGCATCTCAGTACTGGAAAGTGTGTGTGTGTGTGTGTGTGTGTGTGTGTGTGTGTGTGTGTGTGTGTGTGTGCGTGTGTGCGTGTGTGTGTGTGTGTCTGTGTGTGTCTGTGTGTGTGTGTGTGTGTGTAGATTAATGATTTTTAAGGCATTCACAATCACTACACCTCCAATTGCCCTACTTTAGCACACCTGCTGATGTCATTCACCTTGAAATAACATTTTGGCCATGTATCAGCCATATAAGCTCTGTGGAGCTTGTGATAACCATAATACTGTAGTGTAGCAAATTAGTTAGGTAGGGATGCTAATTCTGATCCTGCCAACTGTTATAATGTGTGTGATTCCCTCAAAAAGTGTCTGTGTGTCTCCACTGACACCTGCTTTTGTGGACATTCACATGTACTACCCTTCCCTTATCCCTCTTTTAGCACTGTTGCTGATGTCACTCACCTTCAAAGATACCTTTGGGCAGCTTTCTAACATGTAAGCTCTGTGGCATGTGCAATAATTGCAAAACACTGTAATAACAATACAGAGCCAGGTAGGGGTTTGAAACTCACCACTGGTAAGTGTGTGTTTATACATGTGTCATCAGTATCATGTGTGATTGTGTACTGACAGGAAACATTGCAGTGTGGGTTTTGCTACATCATTATATTGAGGACCTATATATCCCACTGTCCACATTACAAGGCCAACAGTTTTCAAACACTATAGAGGTTGTTATATACAATATTCAGCCATAAATGTGTACAGCCATGTGCAATTACTATGTGCCAGTATGGATTAGTAAACAATATAGCCAATCGTTATAATACCCAGATACCATTCTCCACCCACGGATCATACACAAACACACTTGGCTCTTACACCCTTTCTTTCTTACTTTGTCTCTGTCTCTGTCTCTGTCTGTCTGTCTGTCTCTGTCTTTGTCTCTGTCTCTGTCTCTCTGTCTCTCTCTCTCTCTCTCTCCCTCTCTCTATGGTGGATGTTTTGAATAGGCAGCAGCTTGAGTTTTGTAAGGAATGTTCATTATCAGCTGATGGTGTGTGCACAAATTGCAGTCCCCCACTTGCTAATTGCACGTGGAACAGTTGTGGTATCATTCTTATAGGTTCATAGGTTCATAGGTTTATACTAGGCTATCTGTCCTAAGGCATTTATAAGCCTAGCCCAAATTTTTGTGGCTTACGCCACCCCTTATATGAAAAAATACTGTGCCCATTAGTTTGTTGTGCCTCTGTCCAGCAGTGACACAGAGATGATTCCCGGGGTAAACCTATGATCTCCCATCCACAGGTCAAGATTTCTCTTGAACAGAGCCAGCAAGGTGCTCTGCCTCACATGGACCAGGATTTTATTCCACAGCATAGGGAGTCTCTGAGTGATAAATCTATCCCTCCAGCACATCCTATTTATGTCCGTGCTAAGGTTTAAGTCGCTTGCTCTAGTGGTTTTGGTGGATTTGGATTTTTTGAGGTGGAGCATGTCCATTAATTCCGGGTTGGACATGGCCTTGTATGTCAGGCACATGTCACCTCTGAGCAGACGGTATGCGACTGAATAGAGCTGGAGTTTCTTCAATCTGGCAGCATATGACAGATTTTGGAGTCCCTTTATCCTTTTGGTGAGGAACTTTTGGGGTCTCTCCAATTGCTGCAGATGTCAGGTGAGATACATCCCGAATGGGGCATTGTACTCGATCATTGGTCTGATAAGTGAAGAGTACAGGGGAACAATGACCTCACTAGATCTGGATGTGAATCCCTTCATGATCAGGTGGGCAATGTAGAAGGTCTTTCTAACCACTTTAGCAATGTGAGTGTCAAAAGAAAGGCCACTGTCAACCTGGGTCCCCAGGTCCCTGATAACCTCTTCTGTGCTTAGCGGATTGCCACCTATATGGTAGCTTGGGGTTACCTTGCTTTTCCCGAAGGGTATGACTATACATTTTTTGGCGTTTAACTTCAGGCCATGGCTCTGGCACCAGCTATCTGTTTCTGTGAGTCCCTTCTAAAGGATATCCATGTCCGATGCACTTTCCACTATGGCGCCCAGTTTGCAGTCGTCTGCAAACTTTGTCAGCCATAGTCCTCTCATGTTGGCCTATACTTCTGAGAAGTAGATGCCGAACAATAGGGGGCCAAGGACCAAGCCCTGTGGGACACCACTTGTGACCGGCTTGGAGTCTGACATAGCGCCAGCAACTCTAACCCTGTGGGTTCTGTCCTTAAGCCAGTTTGCAACCCATCTTGTGACATATGGGTTTACATTTAAGCTGGTAAGTTTTTCTACAATACCCGAGTGGGGTATTGTGTCGAAAGCCTTTGCAAGGTCAAGGTTGGCTGTATGGACTGCCTTTCCCTCATCAATGGCCTTGGTGACTGTTTCAAAGAAGTCGACCAAGTTCAAAATGCATGATCTTCCCTTGACGAAGACAAACTGGGTCGGGTCCAATGTCTGCAAGTCCCCTATATCTTTGTTTATGAGCTCCATTATGATCCTCTCCATAGCTTTGCAGACTAGACTTGTTAAGCTTATGGGGCGGTAATTACCAGGGTCCGTAGAGGCACCGCCTTTGTGGAGTGGGACCACAGTTGCCGTACGCCACTCCTTGGGCACGTATCCTGTGGTAAGGCTGAGATTAAACAGCTGCCTTATGTGCAAGTTTAATTCCTCATTTAGCTCGTGTATAGCCAATTGCTTGGAAACACAGTCCTATAACTAAGCACTTCATGTGGGTGTTGGCCCTTTTCCTTCATTGTGAGCAGGACTTCATGTAGGTGTTTGACAAACATCATCACAGAGGGTAGTGGGAAATACCTCTTACAACATACACTGTGGAGACAGGCCAACAAACAGGAGGGGAATGTTCCAGACATGAGAACAGAATGTAAGTATTGCTGTTGTACATTTGAAGTAATGTTGGTTTAATAGGGTTTGTGTGGATATGGCTGTTCTACATGATTTAAAGTCTGGCATGACAGTGTTATGTGGTTAAAGAAACTCTCACCTGTTGGGCTATCCTATCTGCAGACTATCCAGAGTTTGGAGTCTTACATGTGTTGTGTTACTCACACATGTCCTATCTTTAGAGATGCAGTAGCATAGTCTGATGATTGCAGTCAGTACATGGTGACATCCATGTAAGTTACTGACTTCATATCCCTTAGAAGAGATATGTCACAACAGACCCTGTTACACCAGGAAATTTCTCAGTTTATCACAGCAATATGTCAATATTGGCCCTGTGTTTGTGCCTCCACCCCCCCCAAGTCTGTCACCCTTTGTCAATATGTCATGCAGTAAGAGGTGCATATGTACAGTACATCATTATTTACTGACATCATACCTGGTAACAAGTCAGTGAGATATCAGACTGCTAGACATGTTATGCATAGTAGTCCTTATATTTGAGGACAAAACCTGGACATTCTCTTGTAGTCTGTATAGTAGTGTGGTCTGTGTACTTATGGTGATTGTTGACATATTGTGAATATGTTACTTGGCCTGTGTACAGACTGTGGTAAATGTCATTGTTTTTGGTCCTGTTCCACCTGATGTTGCATGCTGCTCCAGTTTATGGTACCCTATCAGTGTACGTGCTTGTAGGGGCAGACCGACACATGTCCATACCACAGTCAGACTACACTGTGTATTGGCCCACTATATGTAGTGTTACTGTGTGAGTGGCTCATATGAGGGGGGGTTTTGTTCACACAGTCCATATACTGTAATATTACTTAGGCTTAACATAATGTGACTGTGTTCAGATTGGTTGTGAATATGCACTTTCACACTGGTGTCTTTTATTCAGTGCTGTTACATGCCTATAGTGCCTGCTTTATTTGCAAGCACATGTGTATTCCCCCATAGGAAACTTGGGTTAGTGTTGTGGCAGTATGCCTGTAGTTTGCACAGTGCTTTGTGACATGCCTAGCAGCTCAGTGTATTTACATAGTGTGATGTTATGTCCAGATATATGTCAGCTGTACTGTTGCCTGGCTACCATAACTGTTGTGTATTTCTGAAAAAGCAGTGGGATGCTATAAAGATGTATGTCACTGATTAGTGTGAAGTATGTGGGCTTGAGACCTCTGCTCGTCTGGTTAATATGTGTTAGGAGTAGGACAGACAGGAGTGTGTAAATGCATCAACTGTGTGAGCTTATCTATTCCAATATTTTTGTGATATCCCCATTTACATGGCTGTAAACATCCATTTTGTCAGGCTTGGTCCACACATCTTGCACTAAGGAGTTCTGTGTATACCTCTGCACTAACCAGATTGGTCAGACTGTCCAAGTTTATTGGTCATATCTCTACTGTATTCCAGGTGATCATTGCTGTGATTTGTGTGGTACTTCAATATAATGATCTTAGGATATCGGTCGGTAACTGATGACATACATGGCAGTATCAGAAGTGACATCCCACACAGCATGTCTGTTAACACAACCCCTGTTACTGTAGCAACATTCCACATTTATACCTGCAATACTTACATGACATCCCCTTGCACTAAGAGGTTGTGACTATTGGTGCTGAGGTATGACTCCACTACATGTTATGGGCACACACACACACACACACACACACACACACATATATGTATGTATATATATATATATATATATATATATATATATATATATATATATATATATATATATATATGTATGTATATATATATATATATATATATATATATATATATATATATATGTGTGTGTGTGTGTGTGTGTGTGTGTATAACTATAGTGTACAGTGTCCTGGGTTTAAGAATTGCAAGGGCTGTTTATTTTGTTGCTAGGCAGAACAAGAACTGTTGGATACAGAGTTGTTAAGGCAGTTTTGAGCTGCTAATGTATGGTTAAATGAAAAGCTGCTAACACCATGCAGACTTCATTTACCAGTGCGTAAATCTGCTCAACGTTTATATTTAAGCAATGCTTACAGCCCTAGTAAACAGTGATTACATTCCAGTCTGATGAAATAACATGGTAATGACATCTTTAATAAGTGTATTCAGTTCTATGTACATAACATGCTTCTATGTGCTGTCATTACAGTAGCAAGGGTGTAAGTATACTGTCTGGGACACCTGAGTATATATGGCTACTCCAACAATCTTTTCATTTTGTATGTGTTTGATACATGGGTAGTATCCCAGGTTATATGCAGTCACACTTGCATGTATTGTATCATTACATTACTACTGTTAACAGTGCTTTCCCAAGTAAGAGTAGATTGCAGATTGTAGTACTGGAACCATACACCCCTGCATGCAAAGCTGGACTCTGAGTACTGACTATCATGTTCTTGGTGTGTGAGCTGTGTGTTATTAAGAACTTGTTACTGGATGTTGATCTGATATATGTATATTAACAGTAGACCACTATGTGCATAGGGCATGTCATTGTAGGCTGCTGTCATGTAGTAGTGGCATACCTATCAGTGTCAGACATCTATCTGTCAAAACATTAATCCTAATGCATAACCTGTTGGCTATCTGATTTCTGTCTGTCCTCTGTACAGATATGCAGATGTCAGGTATCCATCTTGGCTGCTTACAGGCAATCGATTATTGACTGACACTGACATGTCTGCCCAGCTGTGTTATGAATACCACAGCTAGGAAACCACACCCTGTATGCACCACATGCCATGGGTACCTCAACTAGACTACCACAGTCAACAGAACATGCTTGGGTACAGGTCTCCAACCCAGACACTGGCCATGTTATGTAATATATGTTGCATACATGTCAATTGGAGTGCCTCACTGGCCCTCTGCAAGAGACAACCAGATGATTGGATGCTGCATTTAACTGTCACCCTGAGGATCACTCAAGTGGCATCATTTGATGGATGGCCTGCTGACAAATGTCAGGTGGCATGATATCACTGTACCCACATCCCCTACTCATCTCTCCATGGACAATATCCTGGTACACATATAGGAACACCTGCACCTATGGACCCCAGTACTGACAAATGTGTCTGTGTGCATTGCTGAGAATAACAGTGTATGTGTGTTTGTAACTTGCAGTTGATAATTCCCTGAGGACCTTCTCACACACTATACCCCCCACTGCCATAGTTAGAAATGACTGCTGCTGTAATGGACATTAAATGTACCTTGTTACAGTCTTCATCCTATGGGCGACTTGGAGCTTGCAGTACCAGCACAACACTGTTGTACAAATGGGTAGATAGGCATGGGTTACCCTCTGAGTCCTAGAAAGTGTATGTATGTGTGCAAGTGTGTATATTTTTAGGATACAGCATTCTGACGCCACATTCTCTAAATACAATTCACCTTGAAATACAGTATAAGGGATAGTGATGTTGCTGACATTAGGAGAGCCATGACAAATCATCACTATACTATCCCTGTGGCATGTGCAATTAATGCATATCCCTAAAGTAGCACTGATGAATAGACAAAGGGTTGTATTGCAGTCCTGGTCAATGTGTGATTGTGGGTATGTCAAGAGTATTATCATGGGTCTCAGTGAGTAAAATATCTAATGTGGGGTGTGGGTGCTGGGTATACTGTCTTTACACCATAGTACCCCCAGTACATGTCCCAAGGTCCACTGTATGAGGACCACTGTCACCATCAACCATATAGGTAAATGAGTACACTATCCAGCCCAATGACGCATGTGCTGTGTGCAAATTATCTGTAACAGAATGGACTCACTGACAAGGTAGTTAGCACTGATAAACCCAGGTCGCTCAGATGTGTCTATGACTGTTATGTGTTTGTCAATGTGTATATGACAGTATGTCATACTATGTATTGTTCATTACCACCCAGTACATCCCCCATTACTATACTGTACAAGGCCTGGTGATGTTCCTAACTTAACAATAAACTCGGGGCACACCTCATCCTAAAAGCTGTGTGGTGTGTGCAATTAAGGCCAAACACATTAGTAGCAATAAGTACCTAAGTAGGGGTTCTACTCTCAGTGTTGCCAAGTAAGTGTGTGTGTATGTCAAGGGATCACCTTCAGTTTGCAGAAAATACATGTCCCAAGAGGTCATCTGTGAACTGACTGGCAAATGCTAACATTTCAAAGGAATCATCTTGTGGAAATTCATTCCATCAAAACTAGTAGTAGATGTGTAAATGCCCTCTTCCCCACTGTATACCTTTACAGCAATACTGGAGTTGGTATATATAGTTGTTTGTTGATGTTGTGTACACAGCCACCCTCATTGGGGTTATTGTTCTGTGTATCCCCCCCACTTAGTCTGCTGTAATACTGTAGTTTACATTAACAGGTTAAGTAGTTGGCACTCACACTATGTGTGACTCTACACCACCCCACACCCTTCAAAGTGGAGGGCTGTGCCACCCACACCAGCACACCTATGTTTACCAAGTCCAGGACTGCACTACTTTGGGGAAGGAGACATATACCCTGCCAGTAACATCGTCAATGACATTAAAGTGGCAGACTGATTATTTACTGTTGTGATGATTTGCCTATTTTGTCTTGGTTCACTGCAAAATTAAATACATCCATGTGTACAGTGTCCTCTGTATATTGTACCAACACCAAAGCCTTTGTGTGTGTGTGTTATACACAAACATGTGGTGTGTGCCACTCAGTACACTTACCATTATCCACTGTAGAAGGGCTGCTGACATCAGCCACCATGCACTCACTTGTAGTTGTCAATCACACAACCTGCGGTTCTACACCACCACACATCCTCCAAAGGGTAGGGTTGTGCCACCTACACCAACACACCTATGTTTACCAAGTTGAGGATTGCACTACATTAGGGAAGGGGACATATACCCTGCCGGTACCATTGTCAATGACATTAAACTAGCAGACTGATTATTTACCAATGTGATATTGAGACAATTCTGTCTTGGTGGAATTGCATAGGCTAAAATGGGTTCCCTGCAAAAGTACATACATCCATATGTACAGTACTCTCTGTGTATTGCATCAACACCAAAGCCTCTGTGAGTGTGTGTGTGTGTGTGTGTGTGTGTGTGTGTGTGTGTGTGTGTGTGTGTGTGTGTGTGTGTGTGTGTGTGTTATACACAAACATGTGATGTGTACTACCCAGTACACTTACCATTGTCCTCTGTAGAAGGGCTGCTGACATCAGCCACCATACACTCACCTGTATACACCCCTCAGACTTATCAGCCATGTGGCACATGCAGTAACTGTTATACAGACCTATTACTTGTGTTCAACTGTACCCAGGATACATCATAGTCAATGAGTCACCACAGTGCCATACCCCTTGTAGGAAACAACAGCAGACCAACATCCAACTGACACATAGACACCTACAACACAAACTGAATACATTATGGAGACCACTATCAGTCAGTGTTAATAACAGCAATAATGCATCATGACTGGACAGCTACACATCCTGACATATAAGAATTAAACATTCCTGCTGAAAACATGTTACACAGCATTACATTGCTACACCTTACTACATTCACCCTGTACATCAGAACCATATTAGCCTGTCCCTGCATCAATGGTATGGATAACAGGGGTGTGGTACAGGTATCATCATATGCACAGGGTGTGTTGTGGGTTGGCCACAGACCTAGGCTGGGCCATTTGGTTGACATCATGTGTGTGTGTTAAGGGGTTTCATTATTAATTGAGCTGTGCAGATGTGTGTTATTATGGAGGTGCCCTAGCTGTGTTGGTGATGTGTGTGTGTGTGTGTGTGTGTGTGTGTGTGTGTGTGTGTGTGTGTGTGTGTGTGTGTGTGTGTGCCTGGGTGTATGTGTGTGTATGTATGCACACAGTTCACCCATATAGCTGCCCTATACTGGGGTTTGTTGGACAGCTGTAGACCGTACATGACAGGATGTGCCATTCACTGTCTCCGGCCACGGACACGAGAACTGTGCCTGCCAGGAGTTCCATGGGCACTACCGGGTACAAGGCCAGATATGGTACTCTCCCCTGATGATGACAAATGTCCGCTGGATCCAGGTCCCAATTGGGACCAGCCAGAGCCTGCTGTGTTGTGGTGTGGACAGCACCCCCAAAAGTGCCGGTGCTGGTACTGCTGCTACAGGAGTGGCTGTGACTTCTTGGATGTCCACGTAGCCCTTCACTTGTTGGTGTTGCTGACCTTCATCCACGTGGCTGTCACCCTACTCCCACCGTATGCTCTAACACAGACATTGCTCAGTCAAGGATTCCCACAATCTCACCTGACTGTCTATCCAAGACCTCTGCAAAATAATGCTGGGCACCCGCAGGATCACGGATGTTGTCAATAACTGCAGAATGAGTAGCCCTCTGGAGCCTCAGACTCTGTCTGGTATAACGTTCCATATGTGCCTGTGCCTCCATGATGACCCAAAACATGCGTCAGGTGACACCTGCTGTGGCACTTCTGCCAGGGGCATGATGGCCAGCAGCTCTCCTATGACCACCCCTGTACATCTGCCTGTGTGGTATCTCGCAGGTCATCTGGCTATGGCTGCTGTGTACAGACACACTTGCCATAGTCACCACACTGTCCTGGCCCATGCCAACACCCACCAACTGTCCCTCATCTATGGCCCCTTGTGATGGGGTATGTATAGGCAATGTGACTGTGTGCGGGATAGGGTGGATAACAGTGAGATGTCAACCGATGGCACAGCTTCAACCCCTGACAACCTCGTCTGGACCTCACTATACCTATCATCATTGTCAGAGTCTATATGGACAGTGGACACTTACATCAGATTGCCTGCAAGTGGGACCCTGACCCACCTTGCCACCTGTGAGAGGAAAACAAAAAATGTACTTTAAGACCTGTATGTCATTGCTTACCTGTACACACATGCACACACACACACACACACACACACACACACACACACACACACACACACACACACACACACACACTTACTTACAGGTGAGGTGGCACAAAGATATTACACAGACCTCTCATTACCCGACTCTCAACATGCATGACATATGGCACTCAACAGCAAGGCCTGCAGCTATACTCAATCCCTTTTACCAACATTATACATTTCTGTGATGCATGAGTTGTGTTAGTAGGTGATGCCCCTTCCCCTGGAACACACTGTACCCATATACACAGTATTGCTGTGCACCTCTTCAGCACCCTGGCATGTACTGTGCACCATACCTCACAAGTGTACACACCATTGCTGAATGTGTATATGTGTGGCAGTTACACTTGCTCTGTTGCTCATAGCCCCTATGATTTGTCTGACACATACCTGGGTTGATATGAGGACAGATGTCTATAGTGAATGGCTGACGTCTGATTTGCAGATCTCATCATCAGCAGTGCATGTATGATCAATAAAATCCAATTACAATGACAACCTTCAAAGCTTGCTGTGGCTATGAGAAGTGTACACACCCTTATTGACATGCCACCCTCTTCCCTGATATGCCATTGAGCCACAATACTACATATGTTAACATTACACACACCTGATATGTGACATATGACTTGTGCAATCAAATGCAGTATCAATCAAATGTGTTAGTTGTGCAGATGCTGATTGAGATGCATACAATATGTGGGTTGCATAAGTGTGCACACCCTTAACATGATGTTTTGTTGCAGCACCTGGAAGGGGTATACTATCATGGTCCATCTTCACTTGCCATTACTTGGTCACTCCACCCTATAAATGTCCCTAACTCTGCCAGATTGCAAGGTCAGCTTATGTGCACAGGCCTTGGAGGTCACACAGTGCCTTCACTATTGCTGTGGAGTCAGGGTTATGTCTGGCACAATGCATGACCTTGACTGTGTTTGGATACAGCCATTCTTACTGAGCTTTGGATGTATGCTTCAGTTCACTATTGTGTTTCAGGATGACACCCCTCCCCATCCTCAGCCTTTTTGCAAATGATTGACAACTATGGGTCACACATGAGTGTCATTTTGCAGTGTTCCAAATTCAGAACACCATGTCTAATGGCCTAGTTCTTGCTAATGAACAGCAAATCTAAATGTGTATACTAGCACCAGCATGGGGATGGCGAGCCTGAGATGGAGTGAGATGTTGCTTGTACACCACATTTATCTTTATTAATACTGTCTGTAGGTTTCAGCCTTGGTCTCAGTACACCATTACACATTGCAACACATGCCTTTGGGAGACTTGATGTTATGCATATGCTACCTGTAGAGAGCCCTGGATGATGTCTCCTGTGGAACAACTCTTCCATCTGATTACCCTAACCCATAGGCCACACTTATGCAGAGTACAGGTAATTGTCGACACAGGTACTGCACAACCAGTACTTGCTAGACATTCCTGCAAGTCCCTCAGCATTGCTGCATGTTTCTGAGCAGCCTCCATGACCAGTTTGGAACGTGTGTGGGCATCTGTTTATTTTCTACATTAATGGTGTCCCATACTTCATCATCACATGCATGCTTGTCTGCACTGTTTGCCATGGTATATGCAATGGCGAGAAAAGGCTATGTCTCCCACTCCTGAGTGCTACCTTTTGGATATGGGATCCATTCCATGGTTTGTAAGATGTGTGCAAGCCATGTCTGCCTCTGTTGCAGGTAAGTGGGCAAATGTCATGGACATACTTCTTGGACAGCAGACCATTACTTGGTGTTACATTGAGGACCAGTACTTGATGGAAGGTGTGTACTCAAGAAGAATGAATGCTACAGTACCTCAAAAGCTGTTTCCGCAATATGTTATTTGGAGTATGTGCACACGTATGCTTCCAGTGTTTGTTAAGGTATGTATTGCCCATATTTGTTGTCCTAACATAGGATTCCATATTACACATTCATTGCTCATGTTAGGATGATATTACAGGTTGTAAAAGTTGTGGAATGTGGTATTGTGATATGCCATTATGTAGATCTGCAACAGTTGCCATTGTAATAGTGGTATATACACTGTTGTAGCCACTGTATAAGGATAATGTTTCAGACATGTCCCTACTGTAGGCCATTTGTCCCACCAATATGTTCATCTCTGTCCACACATCTTGCACTGACAGGTTGTTAGTTGTACTGCAGGACTCTTACATACCCTTCAGATATGCCACCATGGTGACCACTGTAATGCAGTACAATTAACAGCAACAATAAGTAAACATGTACAGCATGCATTATGGGTAGGTGTGCTAAATGTTTGCATGGCAAAAACCATGGCCATAACATGGCCGGTGTATTGGCAAACCTGAACAAAAAAACTCCATTCTCACCAGCTACAGGCTGCTGCTCCAGAGGTGTATCAGAGGGACCTACATAGTTGTGTGAGAGATGTGATGTCAGTAGCCACAGGTTTACAGGGTGGGAGCTGCATTTCAGTACAACAGTACAAACCCACAGTACTACAGATTATGCACACCTCTTCATTACTACACTGCAGCAACAGACTATGTTATCTAACATATGCATGAACATACTTTACAGATGAAGATGAATAAGCAACAGTTGTCTACTAATGTGCCCTGGGGCCTTACCTGCATGGTCCTGGTCCTTTTTGTGGGTAGCACCCACCTCCACAATGCTATCTTCAGGTTCTTGACTTGGCTGGTGGCAGGTGCCCCAAGGCTGGTGAGGAGCTCCTCAGCATGTGTCAGTGGGTGCTGGATGGCATGACCCCTACCTGTGGCTAGCTGGTCCCTCCTAACTGCAGCAGCACACTGACACGTGTGGCGGATGAGGTCAGTGCAATGATGTCACACCTGTTCATAACTGCAGTTATGCAGACCAACATCATTTACCCTGTGGATGAGGTCATTCCACAGGGCAGTCCTCTCTTGCAGGTCATGGGCCGTATGCCCAAAGAGGGTTCTGTGGTGATACACAATGTAGTTGATAAGTATGTCATTCTCCTGTGGATTGTAAGCAGGGAGATGCTCTCTTGATATGGTCCTTGGAAGACATAAACAGGAATAAAGGTCTGAGGACCTCATACTGCAAGGATATCATAGTTGTTAATTGATATGAGTTTCAGACCCCACCAACTTCAGAACAGTCATGGTAATGTAAAATGTATCATGCACAGACTTCATATGTTTGTAATAGGCTTATCTATGATCTGTCCCTATATATCCTCTCCTAATGTTAGGCTGTGTCCAAATGTGATGCTCTGTTTTGTAGCAAAAAAACAAACAAAAAAAGCAGACACTGGACTTTCAAGTATAAAAAGGTTAGAGCTTTCGTCAAGTTTTATTCCACTCAACTTCTTCAGACAAAAGTGAAGCAAGACAAATTAGTTTAAATACCACATCTAAAAGGTCACATGGCATAGTCATCCATTAATTCTTAAAAACATACACATATATTTAGCATTAAATAAAATGCCACTTATATATTTAAAAATGTATTAACACTTAAAGCATGCATCCTAAATGCACATTCACTAGACTACCTAAGTAGAAATTCATAAATCATTTATACGTTGAAGCATGAAAATTGGCAATGGAAACAAAGCACCACAAGATAAGAAATAAGAGGAAGATGAAGGGGGGGGGGTGGAGAATGGTGTAAGTGCAAAGTAGCAAATAGTCATCTTTGTAAACTTTTCATCTTTAACACACTGGCTATAGTGCACACATCATTCAAACCTGGTTTTATGTATGCCCTAGTTCTTATTTGCCAATATAAGTGGCATTTTATTTAATGCTAAATATATGTGTATGTTTTTAAGAATTAATGGATGAGTATGCCATGTGACCTTTTAGGTGTGGTATTTAAACTAATTTGTCTTGCTTCACTTTTGTCTGAAGAAGATGAGTGGAATAAAATTTGTCGAAAGTGCTAACCTTTTTATACTTGAAAATCCTGTGTCTGCCTTTTTTGTTTGTTTTTTACTAGTCTGTTTTTGGCTTTGTTTTTTTGGAGTCTGTTTTGTAGCAAGGCAGAGCAGTGCAACAGTGGAGGAAGGAAGTTCAGAGTGTGGACATGATATCTGAATGCAATATATATATAGAGAGAGACATATGTCTACATATATACAAACACACACATATATATATATATATATATATATATATATATATATATATATCTCTATATATATATATATATATATATATATATATATTTATCTATATATATATATATATATATATATATATATATATATATATATATATATATATATATATATATATATATATATATATATATATATATATATATATATATGGTTTACCTTTACATGCACGTAATGCACATGTGTGAAATTCAAAAGTCCGAAAGGTCTTTTTCAAGTTCTCGGAAGGCCGAAAACAAAATGCATTGAATATGCAATGAGCAAATGCACAGTAACGTTAGCTCATTGCAGATTCAGCATTTTTGGTGTGAGGTGCACTATAGTGGGGATCGGGACGTGGACCCTTTCCCCACTGTAATGCGACCTTGGAGTTAGACTAATAAAGTGGGGGGGGTGTGCAGGGGGGCTTGCCCCTCTGCATTATGCTATGTCTTTCGAATTGAAGTTTGAAAATCAGCGAATCTGGTTTTCGATTTGCTGATTCTTTGAACTTTGGTGCAGATCGGATTGACGATTTTCATCATTCCAGTTAGCACAAAGGGCCATTTGGTAGGTTGATTTTCAACCTTTCAAAGGTAAACCATATATATATATATATATATATATATATATATATATATATATATATATATATATTTATATATATATATATATATATATATATATATATATATATATATATATATATATATATAAATATAAATACATGTTCCCTACTGTTGAATGACTGTGCTGCATGATATATTTGAGAACACATCAAACATATCTGCAGCTCAGACACATAT
This sequence comes from Protopterus annectens, assembly GCF_019279795.1. Classification (NCBI taxonomy): domain Eukaryota; kingdom Metazoa; phylum Chordata; order Ceratodontiformes; family Protopteridae; genus Protopterus; species Protopterus annectens. Next base: position 1,379,513,488 of record NC_056726.1, on the reverse strand, counting down.
ATATACATATATACACACACACACACACACACACACACACACACATATACGTATATATATATATATATATATATATATATATATATATATATATATATATATATATAGACTTGTATGTCTACATATATACAAACACACACAAGCAAATATATGTATATATATATATATATATATATATATATATATATATATATATATACATACATACATTTTCCTTATTGTTGAATGACTGTTCTGCATGGTATGTTTGAGAACACATCACACATATCTGCAGCTCAAATGACTTACTGGTAAATTGATATGGCTATGCTGTGCAGGGTCCTGGGCTACACACTTGCAAGGGCTGATAATTTATTTGCTGGCCAGAACAAGGGCTGTTGGATACAGAGTGATTAAGGCACCTGTAAGCAGTTGTAAGCGGGTGCGAAATGGACATTTATGTTTGATGTGAAATTTGTGTTGTGAGCAGACATCCCTTTATTTAAGGTGAGAGTGGGATGTTAGGGAAGGATAGTAGGTATATTTGGGGAGGCAGGTTGGTTCAGAAGAGAGACAAGACAGACAAGACAGCATACAGGTGTGGTATATGACACATGTGGGGGTAAACACCTTGGATGGGGAGGGGTGTTTGGAAATCGGAAGTTTTCGAACCCTTGGTAGCCACAGTTGGCCTAAAATGAGGATCGTGCACACACTTATGGATCTTAGGAATTCCAAAGATCACTGGGATAACAGGGTCATCCACATTAGATAGTCCAATTCAACACCATTAATAACATTTTGTGAGAAAGCATCAAATAACTCTGTGTCAATCTTTAAGCATGGTTGATCTCGTTCAATGAAACTCTAGAATAAGTGTCAGGGTCATTCAAAATATTAAACATTTTACAACTATAGACAAACTTTGACATCAATACCATCCTGCCACCTTTCTCTGGTTTCATGAACCTAATTGTTGTATCGCTTTTTAATTCACTGAAAATCTTTCTTTCCTGTCTACTGAGATTCACTCCCCATATTGTTGTTTTGTAACTGAGCCCTAAATTCTGATTCACAAAACTACTCAAAAAGTCAAATTTTTCTGTGACAGGAAGGAATAAAAGTAGTACTCCTTTTTAGTGCTGGGTGAACATCCCCCTCATCACTTGGAAATAACAATTGCAGGTTTAGATGTCTTGTAAACAACCTGAGATTTAAAATTAAAGTGGCAATATCAGTTTTAAAAGATGGTACAAAAGAAAAACATTTTTTCAGTTGTTCACAATGCACCGAAGTCAGTGACTTGTTGGTAAAATTATATACAGTAAAATCTCCACTTTTGAGGATTTTAACAACATCTTGTTGTACACCATGCAAGTCATCATCAATAATTGATGCTCCAGAACTATACGTGTCATTCATTAGTATTGGTTCTGTCTCCCCTTCCAACCTTTGTTGTTGTAACACCATCGGTTCCGAAAACCAGAACCATTCCTGTTTGCCTGATTTTTCAGGCGTTCAGAACTTCTCACTTCCGGGGAGGGTTCTAAGAAAAGCTCATCAATTGCCTCACTACTGACACATGTGGGGGGTAAACTCCTTGGATGGGGAGGGGTGTTTGGAAATCGGAAGCCCATGAGCCCCCAAATGGAAACAGTGGGACTGAGGTCCCCATCCATGGGCAGTCACCACTGCACCTTCACAGCCCCAAAGGTTGCTGTGCTGGGGGCTGGGTAGGAGGGGCAGGCTGACCCTCTAAATGTGCCACATGGCCCTCAAGCTGGTGTAGCAGATTTCCAAACTCCCTTTGGAGCTCGTTAGGCACAAAACCCCGGAGCTGATGATGGGTGACAGTTTCCTGTCCGTGCCCTCTCCCGGGGGGGACAAGCACCTTCCTCTGAGGTGGGTCCACCTGAAGGTAGTGCAGGACCAGCAGATGAGGAGGTTCTGGGTTGGGTCCCAGACATGCTGTGGCCTGGTGCCATGACCAGATGAAGTGGGAGTGGTGTTTCTGCTGAGAACAGCCTTCCCAAATGTGCTATGGTGTTGCCGTTTTAAAACATATGTAGGTAATAACCAACACAATCCAGGATTAGTTATAACAGCATGCATAGATATTTCCATTAATGCAAAACACCAGATTTTGAACAGTTGCATAGCAAACAGAACACATGCATCTATGGAACCACAGTGGCCATTACAACGGCATGCAGGTTACATTGATAGCAATAGGCCACCAATGATAGTATTTCAATATGGAACATGAATAGAAACACATTTCAATATTTATTGAACAATAGGACATATGCCCCAATAGTAGGTTTGGTCTAAACATACCCATTGATTTGTGTATTTAGATTGTTGTTGCAGATATGGTGGGGGGATGTCAATTAACAACTTATATATCCTTGTAGTTCTCACAACTTTAATCATCATTGCTCTAATCATTAAGATACAGGTATTATTACGATACCCTATGGCCTTGGTTTGGCCAGTGGTATGTTTGTAAACAGTGTATACTTCAACAGTCTTATAGCTAAATGCTACATCTCTTATCTGGTACACCTGTGGAGGGAATGTTTGTTAGCACTACCTGACTGTTTCTACATATATTCCCAGATTCCGAGTTAATATTATGCACATATCTCTCAATCCCTTAATGCACACACTCTGGTCAAAGCTTGACAACATGGGGTTACAACTAGGGACATATTTTGAATATTGCTCTCATAAACTTGGAGGGCTGATAGAGTGACAGGATTTGTTTTCATATACATTTTCTGAAGGTTTTGAGGTCTGAAATTCAAATGTATGTCATTACTTGCTGACTACAAATCTGAGATCATCCCACTGATGTGCCACGGGGACAGAGGAACAGGCAGAAAATATGAACCAATTATCTGGACATTCTGAAAGAATGTGTACAGTTGAGAGGTATGATTATGCATACAGTTTACTACCACTCCCAGGATTCAAACCATGGCTGTGTCTGATAAAAATACAACACTTTAAGTGTCAGCAGAGTGTGCTGTTTGAATATTGCTGTCTATCTCTTCAGTGTTTATTGTCTAAGTCTCTCGTGGTTGTATAATCTGACCTTCTAATTACAACAGTCTCATACAGACATTCCTAGACATATTTTTATGTAGCACAGTGTGAGAAACAATGGTTGACACAACAGTACTACTCTGACATCAGATGTTACTAAATGCTACATGTCAGTCATACAATACCACAGTAAACACTACCAGTCCAGGATTTTAATCTTTATTGGCAGGCACAGTTTTCTTACCTGACAGACTTGTGGAGGGAATATTTGTTAAAACTACTTGCCTGTTTCCACACATATTCCCAGATTCTGAGTTAATATTATGCACATACCTCTCAATCTCTTAATGCACACTCTGGTTAAAGCTTGACAGCATGGGGTAGAAATAGGGACATATTTTGAATATTGCTCTCATATACTTGGAGAGTTGCTTGAGTGACAGGTTTGTTTTCATATACATTTTCTGAAGGTTTTGAGGTCTGAAAATCAGATGTATGTCATTATTTGCTGACTAAAATTCTGAGATCATCCCACTGATTTGACAGAGGGACAGGGTAACAGGCAGAAAATATGGGCCAATTATTTGGACATTCTGAACAAATGTGTACAGTTGAACGGTATGATTATGCATACAGTTTACTATTACTCCCAGGATTCAAACCATGGCTGTGTCTGATAAAGATACAACAATTTACATTTCAGCAGAGTGTGCTGTTCGGATACTGCTGTCTATCACTTCAGTGTTTTCTGTCTATGTCTCTCTCGGTTGTACAATCTGACCTTGTAATTACAACAGTCTTATACAGACATTCCTAGACATTTTTATTATGTAGCACAGAGTGGGTAACAGTGGTTAATACAACATTACTATTCAGAGAATGCAACACTAAAAATGTCATAAAATACCAGAGTAAATAAAACCAGTCAAGGATTTAGAGCTTTATTGCCAGGCAGTTACAGTTTTATTTAAATACGACCTATATGGGACTTCTACTTCTTTTGGCTGCTCCCATTAGGGGTTGCCATAGCAGATCAGCTGTTTCTATTTCTTCCTGTCCTCTGCATCTTACTCTGTCACACCAACCACCTGCATGTCCTCTCTCACCACATCCATAAACCTTAGCTTAGGCCTTCTTCTTTTCCTGTTACCTGGCAGCTTCATCCTTAGCATCTTTTTACCAATATGTAAAATAAATAAAATAAATAAATAAATAAAAAAATTGTTTGTACCTCTGGAGCTTTTCTCCCCGGGCCTCCACTGAAAATGGACATAAATCCAGTTGGACTAGCCCGGTCAACAAATGTAAAATAAATAAATAATAAAATATACTCTGCATCCCTCCTCAGCACATGTCCAAACCAATGTAATCTTGCCTCTCTGGCTTTGTCTCCAAACCTTCCAACCTGGGCTGACCCTCTAATATACTTATTCCTAATCCTGTCCATCCTCGTCACACCCAGTGCAAATCTTAATATCTTCAACTCTGCCACGTCAAGCTCTGACTCCTGCCTTTTTGTCAGTGCCACTGTCTCCAACCCCTATAACATAGCTGGTCTCACTATCCTCTTGTAGACCTTCCCTTTCACTCTTACTGGTACTCTGTCACAAATCACTCCTGACACTCTTTTCCACCCACTCCATCCTGCCTGTACTCTCTTCTTCACCTCTCTTCCACACTCACCATTACTCTGAACTGTTGATCCCAAGTATTTAAACTCATCCACCTTTGCCACTTCTACTCCCTGCATCCTCACCATTCCTCTATCCTCCCTCTCATTCACACGCATATATTCTGTCTTAGTCCTGGGAGTATTACTGTTATATTGTCTGGTTTATTCAGTACAACCAATACACAGTTTTTATACTACCAGGTGACTTTCTACTACTTTTATATTTATTTGGTATGACTACTACAAGCAGGATTGTTACTCACCAGCCTCACGATGCAGCCTTTGCAGCCTACTAGCATGGGTTTCCTGATTCACAGCCTGCTGAGCTGCAGCTGTAAGGAAAATAGAGAAATATTTAGCCATACCTATCCATCATATACACAGGCCGGACATTATTAAACAGTTACTGGTATGAGTACTTACACATTGCTGCGACATCACCCCTCTGCCTTGATTCTTGGACCCACTGGTCCAAGAGCTCCCTCTTCCTCCATTGAAAATCAGCATAGTGGTGCCTGACCTGCTCACCAGTCCGAAGGATATGAGTGGCACTGGTGAGGTCACAGATGAGATGGTCCCAGGCTTCTGCTTTATATTGGGAGCCTTGGTACTGGACCTGCAGCAGTCTTGCATCATGTTTTTTACCAGGAGTCCAACCATGACCTTGGACTCTTGTATGTCCCAGCGCTGCACACAGAAGTGCATTCCATCTCTGGCTCCAGCCATTCTGCCTACAGTGGGAAGCTGCAACCAATTTTGAGCTCTATTGCCACCTGTGGGGTTTAAATACGGCCGATTTCCTGCCCTTTGCTGTGATTGGATGGCTTTGAATATGCTGAGCCATGCTTAGCTACGGGCAAACCTGTTTAGCTAAGGTTGGCATTGCTTAAAGGGGCAGGTTCAGAACTGCTTACCAATGGGCAAATCCATTTAGCTGAGCTACTCATTGCTTAGCAGTCATATTTACACAATGCTTACACCTGGTAAGCTGAGCTGTGCAATGCTTAGCATTGCTTATTTTTCATTTCATAGACGATCTGCTGTATGGCATTAATTCCTCATTCATTACATATTATATATTTGTTTACTGTCCCTGATATCCCCCAATGTTCTTTCACTACATATATTCTTGTGCGACTATACTGTATGGGGCACTTGTATTTATATGGGGATTTCACAACTTCATTAAACTGATACCTAAAACCTGGACACTACGGTTAACAAATATATGTTATTTAGTAGATAATACTACAAAAAATTGTTTATGTACTGCTTTCACACGTAAGATGTAAATTGGTTACAGTGGGGATCGAACGGGGAACGGCTGCTCACAAAGCATACGCTCTAACCACTACACTATTGCAGTACTGCTTATATTGGATGTCACTTGCTATTTAACTTCTTGTGCTGTTTAAGCTAGACTAAGTGTAGCTAAGCAGCAGGCACACCCACGCAGCTGCGCTTAAACTTACCGCATTTATAAAAAAAAAAAAAAAGTTTTGTTGTGTTATTTTATCCATACCCTTCAGAATATCCTTGCTAACGCTAAACCTGTAATTTTATCAGCTTTCTGGTTCATGGGACATTTGTCCCTTTTGGCTTTGTGCACATTACTTGTTCTGATGGGTTGGGAGGTGTGCGCTATGTGCTTATGCTGCCTGTATTATCCTAATAACTTTTGGCTTGGTTAGGGATGATTGTCCCTTTTGGCTTTGACCACTTTTGTTTTCCCTGACAGGTTGGGGGGGTGTTATGAGTATTCTTGCTCATTTTTAATTGAAGAAAGGCAATTCTGGAGTGCAGGGGCATGTGTACTATGAGAGCTCTGCTCTCAGACACACCCCCTGCACTCATACACAGCTACATGTCCGTTTAACAGCACAGGCAGCGCACTTTCATGAATATCCAAATTGCACAGCCGTGCTGTACGGGAACGGTCCCTGCCATGCAGGAATAACGTATTCCTGCTCAGCTGCTTGCTGAATCCCAGGGATGGTAGGACATTCTAGAAGCATGTTTAGGCAGAATGCAATGTCTAGGACCACTACAGGTGGCCAGATCACTGAATCTTATTAACACCAGATGATGAATGCCTTCTGTTCATTTGTCCAGATGACTGATGCAGAAGATGGTGCAACTGGAATAATTAGAGTGGTGTGGACACTGTGCCATCAAACTAAAGTCTGCAGCATCATTTGCATTCATCAGACCTTGAAGGTTGGTTTAAAATATACACCTATTAAATAGTTAAAACTGAGTCATGACAAACAGTGCAGTAATTAAACATGTCACAATTCTTTATTATTAGGTCAGCCTTGTACATCAGCAGCTAATGAAAATTAAGGGAGACCATGGTAAATGCCCCACTCTCCCCCTTGTAAGCAGGCTATACTATATGCCATTGCATTGTTATTAATTTTTGTAATGATTTCTTTTACAGACTCAGCATAAGAAACAGAACGTTCAACTGTACCAATAAATATGGGTAAAGTCAATAGTGGAATGGGGGTTGCTGATGATAATCAGTATGATGATAATGTAGTTGTATTTATAAGGCAAATTGAGGGAAGTGGCAGGCAGTCTCTCAGTGTAATGTCAGGCGCTCTCACCTCACAACATGTTAGGAACTCTACAGAAAGTGACACTGCATCACAAAATCAAACACAAGCTGACATTCCACTCATGCTTATACAGTAAGAACAAACCTGCACATCTATACCAGTTTCTCCACACACACAGAATAACAGTTTGGTGATGAAGGCAGGTAGTCTGAAGCCACATTGCCCACAATGACAGCATTACAAAGTGATGTCAGATGCAGAAATTATTTTGAACTACCTCAGGAAACATGTAAAGCACTGTCTGCACAACAGGAAATGTGCTGTGACATAGTTATGGCTCAAACCATTGCAACACAGAGTCAGCTAGAAATGGTAAAAGTCATATGGGGTATAGGTGAAGATTTCCAGCACTGCTTTGAATTGGCAGAGAGCAGGGATAATGACGTGGTATCACTGATGCACAGTAAGTTGGCACACAGGCATCTTTGCAGCCTCCATTCGAACAGTGGCTAGGACATACCAGGGTCAAGCTGGACTCAGTTTTATGATGGGAAGGGGATTGGGTACTATCCAGACACACAGAGCGAGATCAAATGATACTAAAAATGGCTCTCAAGAAAATAAAGTCAGTACTTACAGTGCGTAATCACAACCCATTTCTCACAGGCCACATCAACTGTCATCAGCACCTAGGAGAACCACATGTTCCAGGTCAAGGTCACAGTCACACAGCAGTGTCAGATCACTGACAGCATGATCACCTTCCTCCTCTAGATCATGCCATCGGACTAACTCACCTTACAGTTCTCATGGTAGCCCATCCTCCAGATCAGTTGCACCATCACCAGGCCTATCAAAAAGAGAGGTGTATTACTCATTTGATCTGGAGCTACTGCAAATTACATTCACTGATAAATATATCTGTGCACATGAAATGAGGTTTTATTGGGGGTGGGGTGGGGTGCATATATGTGAAGTTAGTGCCTTTTCAGCTAATACTTTCACCAAATTCTGAAACTGCTATCATTTAACTTTCTATTTAAATGCAATTGGACTCTGGGGAGGAGAAAAGTCTATGTACCGTACCTCTTTTAAGTACATAACTGAACAGTGTGGCAAAAAGCAATGATACATGCATTACCATTCCATATGCTTGCAGTTACAAAAGAAATCAGAACAGCAATGAGCAAACATTTCCATGCCCTCTACATCATACAGAAATGACTCTGTGAAGTAATCATCCTGCCAAATACACTTAAAGCTGCCAGAATGCCCTGATCACTGCACAGATGAAGAGAGTCTCTGAAGTTATAATTATTTTGAATGACAGTAAGAAATCTGATGTTCAGTGCAACATACTACAAAATAAAATTTTCACTGGTGACAGGACCACTTTCTATTGCATAATAAATAAAGATCTAAACCAAAAAAGTTATTAAATACAGCATGTGCAACTGTTGATATATTTACTGATTTTATGCCTTTCAACATCACTGAAAAGGAATCAGTGAGCACTCAGGCAAACAGCTAGTAATAAAAACTCTAAAAAAATGCCCGGACTGGCAAGAAACAAGGCAAACCAAAAGTAATTAAAATCACCTGGTTTATTAATTTGATTAAGTGCTTTCATCTCCAACCACCGGAGACTTCATTAGAATAAAATCTGTCATCAATAGCTGCCTTAAATAACACTATAAAACCCCTAAACCTTTCCTACTGGGTAATAACAACTTAATTTAGACAATGCTGATATTGATTTAAAGAGAAGGTAATACTTCAAAAGTGCAGTGTGTGATAAAAACAAAAACAGACGTTGTAAAAAGTACACTTGCAGGTTAAAATACATTATGCTTAATTTTAATGCTTAATACTTCAAAGCTTTCAATTTGAGAGCCGGACTGAAGGAAAGACAATCATTTATACAAAGGGTTGTGGTTGAATGTTTGTGCAACGCCTGGTTTAAATGGTGTTCTGATTCAACCTATTCAAGGAAATTCAGATGAAGTTGATGGTTTAGGACCATATTTAGTATTAAAATATAACCAGGATATGAAGAAAATACAGAAGATAATTTCTAAATAATGGGATTTGTTTGCAGCAATGCCCAATAATCCTACTGTTTTCTAAACCTTTGATGTTTAGTTTTAAGAGAGGGCCAAACCTAAAGAACTTAAGTTGACCAAGGGCATCAACAATAAAACTAAAAATTTCACATTTAAATGCAGTATGTGCCCAAAATGTATATCCAGTGTCTCATATATAAATATTCCTAGTTTAAAATTAAAACTTACTGCAGCAAGCTACTATAATTGTTACTCAAAGGGTGTAATATACTTAGCCTGTTGTTTATACTGCTTCTCCTTCTACATGGGAAAGACTGAGCAAAGTTTAAAACAAAGACTCTGTGCATATTCATGAGATTAAAAGGAAGAGAGACTCAAATGCTCTGTATAGCCACACCTTTATATATGATCAAACTAACTTTAAATTTTGGGTCCTAGAGGAGGTCATACCTCACGAAAGAGATGGAGACTGGGAGACTAGATTGGAATACTTTGAACTTATATGGCAGTTGCTGTTGAACACCTGTGCAATTCCTGGTATAAATGATTGTCTTTCCTTCAATCTAGCTCTCAAATTGAGAGCATTGAAGTGTTAAGCATTAAAACTAAACACATTTTATTTTAATCTGTAAGTATACTTTTCCCAAAATTTCTGTTTTTGTTTTTATCACACACTGCACTTTTGAAGTATTACTTTCTCTTTAAATTAATATCAGCATTGTCTAAATTAAGTTATTACCCAATAAGAAAAGTTTTTAGGTTTTAACTGTGTTATTTAAGGCAGCTACTGATGATGGATTTTATTCTGATGAAGTCTCAGATGTTTGGAGATGAAAGTGCTTAATCAAATTAATAAACCTGGCGATTTTAAATACTTTCAGTTTGCCTTGATTCTTGCCAGCCCAGGCATTTTTTAGAATTTCTAGTACAGCCTTTGCCTAGGTTATCATAATATTACTTGTGTCTTGGCTACTAATAAAAAAAACTTTTTTTTTAATTATTAAGATGAAAGAGCATGTCAGATGAACTATGACAGCAGACCATGCACCACACAACATAGCCTAGAGATGATCACCGCATGCATCAGTAATACTCTATGTATTTTACCAAAAAGGAAACAATAACCTGACTGCCCTGGTTCACAGTTCTGGACTAGACACTGCCTCTTAACTTGTACAGCTGCATGCTATGCACAAGCCTGCTGCATGTGGTGACCTACTACTCCTGCGGGGTGGTCATCATTAGTCAAAGTGGGACTACAACTGGAAGCTGTAGTGACACCATGGGTCACTTCACCACCAGACCAGTGCATGATCATGTCATGCAGAACACAACAGGCAGTGAACATCCTGCATGCAGTAGCTGAGTCATACTGAAGGGCACCCCTGAATCATCCAGGCACCTGAAATGGTTCTTCGGGGGGGGGGGGGCAGACACTCTCTCAATCACTTTGTGGATCTTTGACAGGGATGTGTTATATTTCTCCTCCACAGCTGTAGCCAGATTTTCAACAGAATCATGAGCCATGGCCCCAATGGATATCCTGTATCCCCTTAAACAGAGAGGGGGGGAGATGAAATAAGAAAATGGAGATTAATATACAGAAATCATGTTTAACATGAATAACTATGTATTCAAAAAAAATTCAGCTTACTAAAAGATTATTACTGGGCCTCCTACCATGCCAGAAGAAGTGGTAAAGTGAGCTAGTACACCAGATATGAAAATAATGTACACTGCCATGATGCTGGGCAGAATCATTGGTGTTACACCCCCCCATGCATTACATACTACCTGGCAACTGATGGAATGGAAGCCCTACCTATTATGGAATCGCTGACCTTGTGGAGCAGAAGGGGCCCTACTTGTGTTATGGGTGCAATCTATCTCACCTAGTAATCAAGGAAATGTGCCATCCCATAAAAGGCATGCATAGTCCAAGCATGGGCCTGACATGACACTGGGAAATAGATGTACTGATCTACATGTGCCAACAGTACATCCAAGAAATCATTCAATATCCTTGAGGCAGAAGCCTGTGAGATCCAGATTTCCCCAGGCTGCCTCTGGAAGGTCCCTGTAGCAAGTATACTAAGCCTTGCACATATTTTGGTCTCTACAGGAATAGGCAATCCATGCATTTCTCCACTCCCCCTCCACTGCATCAAAGATGTCTACTAAGACCCTTATAATGTCTCTGTATACTCTAAACCTATCAAGGATTTCTTGATATAATGGGTAATACTTTGCTTATATTTTTGCCTTCTTGATGGCAAGTGCCACTGTACGCAAGTGATTTTGGTCCAGCCAAGACAACAAACTCTAACCTAGAAAAAGCAAAGCTCACCACAAGAGATAGCATTTTCACCAGATACAACTCTGATAGATTTAGCGATGCTTCTCTTTTTATAGAGCACCTGTGAGAAGCCCAGAAAAGAAGGAAAATTGTAAATGGTATAAAATAGCTTAAATTAGCATGCAGACATTTATGTCACTTCTCATTTCCATCTCATGGTGTGCTCATTTGCATAAGTACATTCTGAGGATACTGTGGTTTGGTGTAAATAGCCTGTTTGTCCTTGCCCTCTAATTCCTTATCACAGTTGTGTAAATGACCATGAATACTGCCCATCCTCTTCTAATAATAATATTTCTTGTTTTAATTGCTTTAAAGTTTTCTCTGTTCAATGCTTCCATGGTAGCATTTTGTTCCTTCCCTTCCTTTCACTTATTGATCTATGTTTTTGTGGTATGACTTTATCTGTTAAGTTATCTGCACACTAATATATCTTATTTATTTCTGTTATATCACATGAATTTTATTAATAGGGCTAACTACTGTGTTCATCTGTTTTACCATACTTCTAACATTTTGGGTCTTATTCAATTTCTGTAATCTATTTCTTTCATCTATCTAGATATGTCTATTCATTTCTATTAAATCAAGTAGCTCTTTCCTTAGTCAGTTTCTTCTACACTGAGAGCACCTTCTTTGCTCTCCATTTCCTGTGATTATTCTATAGAAATTTACAGAACATCTTCCTGTGGCATACCCAGTTCAGATGCACTCTTCTTCATCTGCTACTCCTTGATATGGGAACTCATTGGCCGGTTACATTGCAACGTTGACTACATCAGAGTTGCCACTGTTTCCTGATCTTTCACTTGCTGTGCAACCTTAACTGAACTTTTGTTCCAGTCTCCTACTGAAGGCTCCATAGCATTACCATGTGGAAGTCTTTAGACGCCTCTTGCTACACCTGTTTCTCCTTGGGTTCTTAGGTCCTCAAATGAATGCTAGACTAACTGTCTTAAAGCACCATTATAAGCCTAGTCAATAATCTGAGGTCAGACTAAAACCCTGTACTTTCAGTCTTTGAGGTGAAGATCTTAACCATAATGTCAAACCCACCCCTTTCTTAGTCCCTTCTTAATCTGGGGACTCGGTGTTCTATCATACTGTGGCATTACCTGTGCTCGATTTTCTATACTAACCCTTCACTTTGCAAATATTCCTTCACTTCAGTTTCTATTTGTTTAAATTCTTCCTTACTAATCCTCTTTTCTGTTTCTCCCATTTATTTTCTTTTTATTTGTATTATGAATTTTTCCATGTCTGCATGTCTTTGCTTGTATTTCTCTTCAAATATCTATGATAATGCCTTTTATAGTGATTAGTCTAGGTTTCATCTCACACAAATATTATATCATATCAGATCTCTTTTTCTTTCCCATGTCCACATTTCTTTTTTTATACCTTTCAAAAATCTCTGAGTTTTGTTCTTTCTATTTTTGCACTTCATTTCTTTTTTAGGTAGCTCAAAGATTCTTTGTCAACATAATGTTTTTCGTGGATGTGTTATATTATTGAATGCAGATTTTTATTCGGAGCTTTTGACAGTTTTGCTTGTGCAAATGTTTTTCTTTCCTAAAATTTCTCTCTTAATCTTTCTGAATATTTTCTTCTGTGAATTCTGGGCTTCATACATCATTGTAACACTACGTAATTTCTTCCTTATCCTCAATAGTTGATTCTGTCATCTTTATGGCTCTTTTTGTACTGTCACTTTTTATGACTTTTGTGGATTACTGCTTCCTTCTACAACAGAGGGGCTACCTGCCCCCTGAGTCTGGCCTAACCCCATTGTGGGAATGCTTCTCTTTCTTGAAGATTCTGCACTGCCATTTGTCCCAGTCCTGGCAGCACTGCATATGTCAGGATTACCTTTGAATAGTTCCCCCATGTTCATAGATGACATCAATCATTTTCAGTCTCATTTACCACTTTTGTCCAGTCACTGTTGTGACTTTAGTCACTCAGTTCTTTTCACATGCTGTCATGAGCCAGTGCTTGCATATCATACAATTTACTGAGCACATCCACTCATTTTCTCTTGCATTGCCTCTCCTTTCTGCTTTCATTGGGCTTTCAGTGGCTGCAACAAGTCACCTGTCCCTTTTTCTTAGTTTATGCAGTAAATCAGAATAGCAGTCCACCTGTTTTACTAACATACTGTTAAAGGCAACAAGATAACAATTTAAGTGTTCTGACTTCCAATCTGCCTCATAATTCCTTTTTTTTAGTTTATAGCTGTGCAGACCAGCTAATATGTGTCTCACTTGTTCTTCTAGTCGACCTTCCTTTCTACGAATTTCATGGATTACCTCTATTATTGACTCTTGTAATCTGGGTAAGCAGAATCTTGCTTTCAGAAATTTCAGCATTACTCTCTCCCATTCTATACCCAGGATTTGCTCTGACACTCCTTTTATTTTCAAATTATTTCTTCTAGATCTCTTTTCTAAGTCATTCAGTTTTTATTTTTGTTTCTCATTGTAGCTATTTTTTCTGTCATCCTTGTATTGTATCTCTGATCTCAATGGTTCTCTATGTTCTCTTCAAATCCTAGAACAGTTTACAAAACTGTTGACTGTGGACCTGCTTTAAAGTCTACCAGCTGTTGTTCTCTTTTCCCCTTGCCCTCCATCCTGTGAATTTTCTTTTTTTTTCACATGTAGCTAGTTGATTAATTGTGTTTTTCTTGACCGTTTTTTTTTTTCAGAGCTCTCAGCCTAAGCATTCATCTTGCCTACATCAGAGTTGCCACTGTCACCCTCTGAGGAAGTCATTTAACCAGAAAATGCTAATAGCCAAATAAAAATCAAGACAAGGGCTCCTCAGTGGCCTCCTGGGCTGTATGACCCATAACTACCTTTGAACTTAAATAACATATTAATACTCTGCCAGTTAAATATACAACGATTAGCACATCTTGCATATTAATATAATATTAACTGGATTTGCACACATCAATATAACATGCATGTCATATCTGTGTAGATTCTAAACATCTCACAACAGTATTTTAAAAGGGACTACTATTTCTTGTTGAGATTCTATGTATAACTCCTACAACAATGCATAAACACAATAAATCAGCTACACAAATGCATAAAATGTATACAATCTATTTATAATGAATTAAAAAATATACATAAATAAGAGCACATATTTTACAGCAAGCATCATTTCCATCTCCTCACTATGAGGTTGTTCCAGTTCAGTGGAAATAATAAAATTGAAAAAAAAAAAGAATATATATCTTTCACTGGGATGATCTTGGACTAAACATAAAATAAACATTCTGAGACACTAGACATTATTATAACAGGAAACAAGCAAAATGGTCAGGAAGAACCTCAAGCAAACATGATAGAGTTTTTTTTTATTTCATCTTAAGTGCCTGAAGGAAAATCTTTTTCCAGTTTTTAGAATACTTATGTATCATTGTTGAAGTGCAGGTTCAACATTAAGGTCCTGCTAGCCAGTAGTCAGCAGTACAGGTTAATCACAAGAAATTAAATGAAAAGCATATACAATGTCCTTCATCCTGGCTCTGCACTCATAGTGTATAGTCATAAGTCCCTCTAAATCACTTACCATCTGGCTTCAGACTTTTTCAAACACGGCTGCTATTCTACCCTGGCAGTGTGTACCTAGTTCTCTAAGCTACCATTAATCATTTCCTAGGGATGAGACTTGCAAACAGAGTCTACAAAAGAGAATCAATTTAGATTTACTTACAGTTAAGCCATAGTTTCACCATCCTCTTGAAGTTCTCCTTTAGGTTGGAGAAAACTTTTCCCGCAGTCTGTCAGATTTCTCTGGAGTGAATAGTTTAAGATGTTCACTGCTAGATCACTGCTGCAGATCCTACTGTGGTGTGCAAACTGAAAGGGTCCCACTGTAATCATTCTGCTTTCTTGCTCCTCCTGTATATTTGTTTCTGTACTTGAAGATTTTAAGACATCTAAACCAACAAAAGGAAGGAAATTAATCAGTAAGCAAAGAATTCATTAACATTCACCATTTTAATATTCTGTTTTTCTCTCTCACTCTCTGTCTCTCCCTATCTTCTGAAATTTTAGGCTGATGCAGGTTATCTTCTCTTAAATAGTTGCAGTTAATCTAATACTATTATGAGTGTTGATTTATGGCTTTAAGGTACTACCTTAACTATTGAGTTTTGCTCCAGCATTTACTGCAGTATCAGAGGTAGCAGAATGTTGTTGCTGTCATCCAAAATGTCTGGTCACTGGGGACCTTGTTCCTGAAATTTTTAATGGATGCATGCCCTGCAATCTATTGTTAGGATCCTAGCCTCTTAGGTTGATGGGGTATGACAAACAGTTTAGGCAGTCAAAGAATGACTGAGGAGAGAAATGGCATCTGTTACATAGAAAAGTCTAAAGCCAGCTGCTAACCTATTGGGTGGGTCATATCTATGTACCATAATAGCTGGTACAGGAATTAAGTGACATATTGACTGCTATTGTGACACCTAGCATAAATGCATATTTCCACTTAGACCATTAACTGGAGCACAATCACAAGCAGGATGCCCATCCTTTAAGTTTTGCTATCAGAGGTATAGTTAACCCCCTTATTTTTATTTTTTTCTATTGCCCTTTTCAGTTTTTTGTTCTTAAGTTATATTACTCCCAATGCTTGATATTTACTCACCAACTAATGGCAGTTTCATAAAAAAGGCAAATCAATATTATTCTGTTCAAATTAATTTCTTCTTTTATTTTTTTTTTTGTATTTCTTGTGTTTCTAGTGCATATGTTTTGAAAAGTAAGCTGTGTAAAAGAATGTAGATTATATTGTAGAGTTATACATTTTTAGCATTGCATAAAAAATGGTTTTATTGTCTTGGGAGTATTTTCAATCGCAGGAACAAGTAGGTGCTAATGGACGTGAAAAAGAAAAAAATATATATTTTTGTGACAACATCCTACTGTGCATTATTTTCTTATAGAAAAGAAAAAAAATAACAAGATTAATAGAAGTTTTGCAAACCTTTTGTCATTCATAACAATTTTTAAAATGCAGCCTAAGAACTAAAATAACATATTCTTTTGAGAGTACATGCTTCTATACATTGTAACAAAACAACATAATGATTTACTGAATATGCAGCCATGTTTGTCAAATACTATTCTGCATTATTGAATGTTGTGGATTGACAGGACAATGCCATTAAAATATAATGACTGTAAAGAAGTCAGACATGACATTTGAGGAAGTTAAACATTATTAAACTGGGAAAGATTGCATTCACAATGAGAAAACTGATTATTGGGTAAATACATAAAATATTAATTTGTTTTCTACTTTCAACACTAAATAAGTAATTAAATAAATACATAGTATTGCTTCCTTGAAATCTCATCAAGCCTTGTGCTAATAACAAGATTTTTCAGGTATTTATTATCACAATTGAAAGATTACGTTATAGTAAATAGAACAGCTCACAGAAGAAAACTGAAATTGTATGTTAGGAATTCATGCTCATTCATATTTTATTTATTATGTATTTATTTACATTTTGTTGACCAGGCTATCCTTACTGGGCAATGTCCATTTTCAGAGGTGACAAAAAGAGAGGTACAGAAAAGGTATCATAATAAATTGGTGAAAATAGAAGACTGGTGAAAATGACTACAATTAATTAATTTCATTAAAAATGTAGCTTACTATGGATGTGCCATACGTCCAGCATTAGTAGAGGGGGTGTTCTAGCAAGATTTGTGTAGTGCAAAGGGTATTGTGACAGAGCACATAGATTTGTTACTTTGTGGAAAGTACAGCAGGATGGAAAAAGGTACAGGCTGACCACAGACAGGCAGAGCAATACATAGACAAGTAAGATACACAAAACAATGGATGCATGCTGGATAGCTTCAGTCTTGTGACACTGTCATAGTAAAGCAGCAAGTTAGAAGATACTGTAGCAGACCTTCAGAAAGTATCTCCTGGCAACTAAGCACAGTCCACTGTAAATACTTGCCATGTTTTGTTCAATCAGCTACAACCCTGCTGGTCTCATGAAAGGGGAAGAAAGGGAATACAGGACATCGGAAATGGGAGAAGTAACAAGCAAATGTACACAAAGAAGTGTTGCATGAAGAAGTAAGCAGGTGGGGGAGCTTGGCCATATCACTTTATATTTGGCAACTTCACTCACCTCCTGTGGCCAATAGCTACTGAGAGACATATTTAGTGAAACTGCCACTCATTCAAAGTTTTGTTGTGTACTAGCTACTCAGCACACCACTGTGCTTTCAACCATATTCTTAATAATCTGTTCTGGCAGAGTTTGAGACTCCGTGATGATTGAGTCAGGCTAACTTTCAAGGAGAGGTTGTATCCCCCCTTCTGCTGAAACATTCCCAGTCCTCTCACCCACCACTGTTACTACCACAACCAGGGCAAAGGCAAATGGCAATTGATGCATCTGCTTCCCACAAATATCACTTCTTTAAATATATTGAACAATTAGTCCCATGACAGCTATGGCCTATTTTCTGGGGAGACCCATAGTAGTGTTCATATTTACAAGGAAAATATATCCATGCCACCAAAGAAATGCCCTTATTCTGTCCATGCAGGTGATGGAGAATGTGTCTTGCCATAGAATGAGGGAGGGTCATCCAAGATGGTGAAGGTCAGGATGAGTGAGATGTGTGCAGCTCTATATGAACAGGCTTTTATTTCATCTGAATTGATGATGACTGCCATTTCTAGTGATAGCCAGTATGACACCACATGAGAAGGTGATCTCTGAGAATGAACCAGAGACATATAAAGCATTCATTTGAGATGCTATTTTGGGGAAACATGTTTCAGTTGAAATCAGGTAACTATATTGGTTATTCTGTGATAATGGATGTATATACTGATTATACTAGGGCTAGGGATGCAGTATTTGCATTGATGCATTATAAGGTACTGAATGCAAGTTTGCTGCAGGAGAAATGTGGAAGTAATGATTTTGCTGGTAGTATAGTCATGTAAATTGTAAAATTGAAAAATGTGCTTTTATCTCATAATTGTTGACACATATAATTAATGTCCTCTATACAGTTTTTGTTATATATGTTGTTACTTTCTGTTCTGTTTTTGACTTATAAAGCTTACTGCCCATCTATTCTCTTTTATTTATTTTATTCTTTGTGAATTATTTCACATGGACAGTACCTGCAAATGGCCAGTTGTGATTAGTGTACCATCCCAGTAAACAAATGTAAAATAAAATAAAACAAAATTAAAGAAAAATCTATGCAGACTGGTGCTGTGAATTCATAAGGGAAGAATGTTTTTTTTTTCTGTGAAAAAATTATTGTTGGTGTAGATTTCTTCATGGGGTGTACTTTCCAATGAACAGGTTTATCATATGGAACAATGTTGTTAAGCTTTTGGACTTTAAAGTCATTGATATTAGTTCAATCATTCACTGAATATTTGAAAACCATGCAGATTTGACTTTTGAAAACCCCAAATTGACTTGTAGACTTGTGGATTTCTTCATTGCAGCAAGGGACAGATTTTTATGGATGAGCTGTATTTTGGCTCTGACTGTGTAAGGGAAAAGGGAAGCCTAAATTAGAGTTTTGTACTGAAGACATTATGAAAGAAGAAACAGAAGAAGTCTGAAAGAAAAATATAGACATGTAACTAGCATCATTAAGACTGTTGATATAAGATAAATAAGGACTGATGATGGAAACTTGGGTTACTTAATTATTAAAGAAGATGAAATATGTCATTTGCCAGGTATTTGTCTGAAAAATGGACTCAGATGTAAACCTAGATATAGGTATCAACCTAAGATTTTTTTTTACTGTGGTAAGCTTTATCATTCAAAAAAAAAGCAATATGGAGAAAAAGGCATACAACAAAATAAAGCAAACTTATTTATAGTAGTAATTATTTTATTTATTTATCCTTGATTACTGGAAAATTCTGACTGGGGTTTCTTCCATTTTTAGTGAGACATGAGGAGAAAAGCTCCACCAATATGATAAACAAATACATTGCTGAACAGAAAAACATATAATATAATATAGACAATACAGTGAGTTATATGATATCACATTACATAGGATAATGCACAGAACCTGCCATGCACGTTTCAGTTATTTAAACATGAGGTAGCTGACTACAGAAAGATTTGAAATTTAAGAGTAGTTAAGTTATCTAGTGAGATTTTTAGTTAGAATATGTGAAGATGGATAATTAATGAACTAAAACGATTCACTGGAGCACATATTTAAAGAAAGAATAATTCTAGTAGGATACTACAGATACAGAGGGTGGGATAGATAGAAGGTAGTAAGTACAGTGTAGAAAGGCATTTAAGGTTTGATTACTGAATTACTGAATTAAATGAAATGTATGCATAGAGGATGATTTTCAAGTTTTGGTTATTGGAGAGTAAATAATAATGAAAGTATGAATGTGATAGATTTTAATGAAAATGAAAATAAGTAAGGGATTTTGTAGATAAAAAAATAACAAGAGTCATGAGGAGAAATAAAAAAAAAATCAAGCAGAAGACACAGAGCAAGAAAATATTAATGCTTGAAAGTGACCAACTTTCTGTTGGAAATAACTAAAGTTTTGTTTATCAAAAAGGAAGGGAGGAAAGTTGGGATCTTATGAAGTAGATTTAAGGGATACTTAGATTTTTACTTTTAACAGGGCTTGAAAAATTGAAAAAGGAAAGAAACAAATGTGATGAGTAAAGAAGATGGGCATTTCCATTATATGTGTAAATGTCAACAGCATCACATGTGGATAATTTAAGTAAATTAAAATGTAATATAACTTGCTTTCAGGACTTAAGACATGTTACAAAGTAGAAGAGGGATCAATGTGAATTATTCTGGGATGGAAAGATAATTTGAGATCATGGTTTAGACATGTTCAGAGTTAGCAGTTTTACTTATGGATGCAATCATTAGTTTGAAATTATGGTAATAAGACTAGGGCAAAATTATTATAAATTTTAAAATGAGACAAAGAGGTGTTAGCGTGATTGTTATTTAAGCATATGAAAATTATCAGGAAAGGGTGAAACATTTTGAAGAAATCAGACACTTGTAATAATTAGCAGTATATTTTAAAAGAAGAGGACTAATTGTAATGTGGGGAAAGAAAAAGGATGATAGCACAAGATGTGAAATTGTGTAACCAGTTACACTCTGTGATATGCAGATACATAGGGAAATGTCATTTATGCATTATAGGGGTAAACACAGATACTGATTTTTCCCTTTTTTCATGAAATTTGGAAGAAAATTACAAATGAAAGAGTTTATTGTATTTTACTGATCATTGTATAATATGGAAGTAATATGGTATTAATAAGGATGTGATTAAGACAGGAAGGGGGCTTAAAGCTTTCACTGTTGACTGAACTAGGACAGGTATGTGAAAAGTGGAAAAAGCTATGGAAGAATTGTAGAACTGAAAGAAATTTTATATGAAATGAACATAATTGTGGATGGTAATTAAAGAGAACTGTATGAAGGGATATTTGATACAGGAAAACAGTTAAAGTTAAAAGTGGAGTAGCATAAAAAGGCTTTGAGAACTTGTCAATTAATCAACAGCAGATTAAGGAAGTAACAATTTTGCAAAGCCATTTCAATGAAATCAATTTCATTGACAGAGGAGGTTTCCCTTTCTGATATTATCGTGTAGTCTCAGAGTAGATATATATAAGATCAAGAGG
Source organism: Protopterus annectens (assembly GCF_019279795.1). Classification (NCBI taxonomy): domain Eukaryota; kingdom Metazoa; phylum Chordata; order Ceratodontiformes; family Protopteridae; genus Protopterus; species Protopterus annectens. The sequence continues at coordinate 1,379,492,082 of NC_056726.1, read as the reverse complement.
TGAAGGTGTGTCCTCCCACATGTGGAATGCAGATGGTGCTTCCCCTGAAAAAAAAAAAACTTGCTCCAGCATTTGTTGAAAGTCGATTTGCCAAAAATTCCTTTGAAGGATTGGTAGTCTCTTAGTATGCTGTCAGTGCACTGACATTAATCCAAGGATTTGTATGAATATAAAGTGATGTGAGACAAGTGGAATGTTTTCTGTTAAAAGACAGAAATGTAGTTATACAAGAGAAGGTCCACTTCTAAATCTCAAAATACTAAAATCTCGAACTTCAATATTTTGAGACCAGAATGTTGACACCAGACAAAATCGAAATTGCAAAATAACGTAGCTTAAAATATCATAAACATAAATAAAACCCTATCCTTCCCCAAAATAAACACAAATACACAACATAACTCAACAGAAGCTAACATGACCATATGTTTTTGCAGGGGAGGCAAGCTCTCCTGCAACCCCCACACCCCCACTACTTCTATATACCAACTCTGAGGTCACACTAACTCGAAAAAAATAAAAATACACAAACGTACTATTACCTGCCCACCACTCCCTTTGCAAACAACTATATTTACACTCACTCATAACACCCACACATACTACACATGTTCTAAAATCTCCACATACAACACTCACAAACATACACTCTCAACTACATACCCCAACCTACCCATAAAACTCCCCACAAAACCTAAAAATAAACACATTTCTACCCAAAACCCTTAATAATTAAATACCTACCTAAATATTCATATGTAAATGAACATCAGCTGTTATAACCCAAAACCCTTAAAGAGACAGTACACAATAAGTTACATACCACACTACACCTGTAGAGCATTTGGGAAACTCAGATTCGACAAAGTGCAGTTTCAAAAAACTGCACTTCCGACATCCTGGTCTTGCAATACTGAAATTTGAGATTTCAGTATTTCAAGATATAAAAGTGGACCCCAACAGAAATACCTTTGCTAGAGAAATGTGCTGAATTGTTTATGTGATGAGTGTGGCACTAAACAATTTAGGCAAGTGTAGATAATGGATGTTGCATCTAAGTTTGTGACTAAGAATTATACAGAAGTTATAGAGTTAATAGAATGGGGACTATGGAGTCGATGGAGAGCATAACTCTCAACCATACCTAATTTCTCACTATTTACCAGTTTTGAGGTCAAAATAATAATGTGCCATGAATCCCAGAGTGCCCCCCTTCAATTCTAGGTTTTTCCTTGATTTTTTTGCTTTTTTTTACATTTTCTTTACTAGTTTAAATTTTGGATGACATCACCTCACATCGCAGCATCAATGCGCACTGGCATGCGTGGTGACATCAGCTTAATGAAGCAGAGGATTGCCTGTTGTCCCACTCATTCAGAGACTCTTGGAAGTCAGAAAACCTATGTAATTTAATTGGAAGCAGCAACAGTGATGGAGCAGAGCATAATGGAGTTATACTGTGTGCACTGCAAATAAAAAGACCAACAAAATCTGTCCACATTAAGTTTTTTTGTAATGTGACCTGTAGTGGGGGTGAGAGGGGCGTTCTTCTGATCCAGTCCTGTTCTTCCTGCCTGTGCACGTTTTTTACGGTACAAGACAAGTTAAAGTTAAAATGTGCATGCTACATGCAGCTGCCAACAAGTTATGGTAAGGGGAATTTGCTTATTATTGCTGCCAGTGAATGAGTGTTCAGTCTTGTTTTGCCAGTACAAGTTATGGTGCTGCAAGAGTTCACAGAGTGTGAACAATCTTGCTTCTTATTGCTGTGTGTGTGTTGTGGTGCTGCCAGAGTTCACGGAGTGTGAACAAATCTCTAGCTTCTTATTGCTGTGTGTGTCACTGTACAGCCAGAGTTCACAGAATCTCTTGCTTCTTATTGGTTTGTGTTCAGTCTTGCTTTGCCAACGAGTTATGATGCAGCCAGAGTTCACAGAATTGATTGCTTCTTATTGCTCATGAATTCTGGCTGCATGCAGCTGCCAACAAGTTACAGTAAGGGGAGATTTTTGCTTTTATTGCTGCCAGTGAATAAGTGTTCGATCTGGCTTTGCTACTGAGTTACGGTGCTGCAAGAGTTCACGGAGTATGAATGATCTTGCTTCTAATTGCTGTTTGTAAAGTATGAACAAATCTCTTGCTTGTTATTGCTGTGTGTGTTAAAGTTACAGTAAGGGGAGTTTGCTAATTATTGCTGCCAGTAAACCAGTGTTCAGCAATCAGTCTTCCTTTGCCAACAAGTTATGGTGTTGCCAGAGTACACAGAGTGTGAACCATACCTCTCAACATGGAAACATCAAAAATCTGGACAAAGCCCATGAAAAATAGGTACAAATCTGTACGCTGATTAACATAAAATTTGCATGGATAATTATTTAACCCACCCACTGTAATTACCCATTGTAATATTATTAGTTTATCATTTACCTTTCATTTTTTAATGTAATGTAGGCAATTTATTCCTCAAGGGCAACAGGCATTTTATTTGTAGATGAAACAATGAAATATAAAGTTGTTTGCTAGCAGCAACCTCTTTATTAGTTACAGATCACTTTAATGTGGAATTATTTAGATGACTTTTACTTCTGCAGAGATTATGCATATTTACTGATACTAGTGGATTGTAGTAGTTTAATTAGACTTTTATGATGGAAATGTTCTGATATGGGCAGTTTTGTCATTATTGGTTCATGCATTTTGTTTCATTGCTTACTGGAAAAATGTTCAAAACAATACATTTAAAACACACTCTAACAAGTGTGCTGTATTATACAAGGAATATAATTTAATACAATCAGGAAGGTGTATGAAAGAACACATATATGTTTTGTGTGCAAGGGGCCTATTATTTGAAAATAGCCCAAGGGTAAGCTTTATCCACCACTGGAATGATGCATGTTCTTTGAATGTGGGATTCAATGATGTTTCAATGAATGTGAGTTTCAAGGGCAGAGAAGTTTTAATGTAACTGTCTTGCTGTGTTTCCCAGATGTCTATTTGTGCTATACAATGTCAAATTAAATGTTTAAATGATATCCAAACAATCATCTTAGAAGTAAAGTAGTATGCACATTACAGTGTTTATGGTAAATGGAACATTGGAATGGCTGCAGGAAGGAGGGCTGTACATGTGAAGGCTCCATTCAACCATAATTTTGTGAGGGGGAAGGGCTGCAAACTCAAAGACAGCCCTGGTTGGCACAAACTGTAGCTACGCCACTGATCAGAAGGTCATGAAGAATAACATTTGGAGGTCATAGCACACTATAATATTCTTTTGCTAAGATTAGAATACTGCCTACCATTACATGCCCTACTTTTACCATAAAACACACATACTGCAAATCGCCAAAAACAAAATCCTAAGGTTCTTAATCTTCTCCCTTGCCAGTGAACATCATTGCTAGACATTAAAAAAAAATGGTTACCATTTACTACAGGGTCTGGGTCTCTGAGGCCATATATTGGTTGTCCGTTTTTCAGTTTGCCTTTGAAAGTTGATATCCCACAATTCCACAGGAGTGGGTGGGGTTACATAATTTTGTATGCAAATTTTATGTTAATCAGTGCACAGATTTGTACCAATTTTTCATGGGCTTTGTCCAGATTTTTGATGCTTCCAGGTTGAGAGGTACGATGGATAGGCATATTTTTCTAGAAAAACTGAATAATGTATTATTTTTTTTTTTAGTGAGAATTGTTTTCCAGAGAAAGATGGCACTGGATATCTGTTTTGTTAGAAGTCATCAATAAATGGTTTAATGAAGAGATTGCTTTAGCTTCCTATGGAAATGTCAGCAGTTAAAATGCTGAGCACCGACAAACCAAAAAAAAAAACAAAACAAAAAGAAAATGAAAATACATAAGAAGAGCAAATTTCGAAAATTGCTCTTCTCTTTTAAACTTTTTTTTTTGCAAGGGGTGGCAAGCACAGCCCTGCTTCCTCCCATGTGAGAGACAAGCCCACCACACACCCTGACCTTAAATATACCAATTCCATGATTGTTATACCTTGGGAAAAAGGGAATAGTCTGGGAAATGACATCCCATACTTAGTATATGTAGTAAGTCCATTCTTTCAGCCATTCAGGCTCCATATTTTGGGACTCGCTGTTGCAGATCCCAACATTTCAAATAGTTACTGGTTGGCTTTCTGTAGTCAAGAGTATTCCTTCCACCTACATTTGCCTTCTGTGTAATTCTGAGCAAATCACTTAACTAAACAGCGTTTCCAGGCTGCTAAAGAAAAGAAACACTTTATCTTTTATCATTTCTTTCAGTGAGAAAAAGTAGCACTCCAGTTTCTACAGAACAATTTAAAGCAATCGAATTTGAATGAGGTTAGAGATGCAATAAAAGTGGCCAACGGACACTTTAGAGCATTTTAAATGAGTGAAGCATCCTGGTAAGTTCACTACTGTTCTGGCTTCCTCTTCAATAGCACGTCTGTGGAGAGCTGTGACACTGAATTCCATACTTGCTGAGTATGAACATCGGCTAGACAGTTTTTTTACTGCAGAAAAGATTTCTGTCCCTTGAGGTAATCCAGAACATGATGCAGATGCAAAGTGACTGCATTATTTAAGATGATGTATTTTCAAAGTACATCTATCAGCATGAATATGAATACTGAAAAATAATTGGCCAAAGGAACTTATGGGTTAATGTTGCCAAAAACAAACATTTGTCACATTTGAAGGGCCCTAAATGTATTGTGTAAATCTGTTTGTTATTTGCTATAGATGTATGACTTATGTGACTGACTTTCTTTTATTTTCTACCCCCCTCCCACACACAGACACACACACACACACACACACACACACACACACACACACACACACACACACACACACACACACACACACACACACACACACACACTCACATTTACTTCACTCACAAGGTAAATTTGGTCTCATCCATATCTATAACGCATAACAAGCAGGTTAAAATCAGAGACCAGATCACTATCTTGTATGTTATACAGAACATAGAGCTGTTATGTTCTAGTCTTTCACTAAAGCATACACAGTGTCCACTATATAACAATGGTGAGAACAGAGTATACACAGTGTCCAGTACAGAACAATGGTGAGAACAGAGCATATACAGTGTCCACTACAGAACAATGGAGAACAGAGCATACACAGTGTCCACTATATAACAATGGTGAGAACAGAGCATACACAGTGTCCACTATATAACAATGGTGAGAACAGAGCATACACAGTGTCCACTATATAACAATGGTGATAACAGAGCATACACAGTGTCCACTACTGAGCAATGGAGAACAGAGCATACACAGTGAAATCTGTATAACAATGGTGAGAACAGAACATACACAGTGTCCACTTCTGAACAATGGAGAACAGAGCATACATAGTGTCCACTACAGAACAATGGTGAGAACAGAGCATACACAGTGTCCACTACAAAACAATGGAGAACAGAGCATACACAATGTCCACTATATAACAATGGTGAGAACAGAGCATACACAGTGTCCACTATATAACAATGGTGAGAACAGAGCATAAACAGTGTCCATTATATAACAATGGTGATAACAGAGCATACACAGTGTCCACTACTGAGCAATGGAGAACAGAGCATACACAGTGAAATCTGTATAACAATGGTGAGAACAGAACATACACAGTGTCCACTTCTGAACAATGGAGAACAGAGCATACATAGTGTCCACTACAGAACAATGGTGAGAACAGAGCATACGCAGTGTCCACTACAGAACAATGGTGAGAATAGAGCATGCACAGTGGCCACTACAGAACAATGGTGAGAATACAGCATGCACAGTGGGCAATGCAGAACAATGATGAGAACCTAAAACATTTTGAAAGCCATAAAGCCATAACACACTTCTTAATGTCACGCACAAGAGGAGAGATGTAAGTGTTTAACAGCTTTTAAAGATGTCAGTCCATCTCTCTTCTGTCACTGTTGCAATGGTAAGTGTTTTGCAGCTTTCAAAGCTGTAAAACACTGCCCAGTCCTACATCTTTTTTATGCAACTAGTATACATTAGAGCTGAAGCTTTAGAAATACAAACAGTTACTACTGGGTCTGTCCAGTCATAATGGAGTAGATAAGAATTCTTGACATAGATGTCATGAGTCACCTCATGAGCTTCACTTTAGATGAATTTCCAGACTTCTATATATTGAACACATAATGGCTTTGTTATAAGTAGAGACCCAGTAGTGATCCTCTATTTAAAGCTATTCTTTAACTAATGCTAGTCCAGCTCAGCAGAACCATGTAGTCCAAAGTATAATGATATACTTTGTCAACCATCTTAATTTAGCATCTTACAAGCTTATTCTTAGACTAAAATTACTACAAATGAGATCTGTAGTTCCCAAAGTACCAAGCAGCAAATCACTTGTTCTGTACCTCAGTGAAATGAAAATAAAATAGCAAACCAGAAAAAGAAAGTTTACATCTATGATGTCCAGAGTCCCCAACAGCATCATTAATATACAACAACTGCATTTATATCTGTAATTTATGTTTTCTAGTGGTAACAGTGTATACTCTAATGCAAGACAACAAGACTAAAACATAACAGTTCTAGGATATGCATAACAAAACTTGTTAAGCACCTCTACCCTTAGCTTTAATCCTGCCTGCCACCATTTACTTATGTTCTAATATGCCATTGTACATACTAATCACAACTTTACCCATTATTCTAAGCTTTTCTTTTAATTGTAAGTTATGCTGCTTTGCTATAATTAACCATCAATTATTATGACTCTAGTAGCACTGAAAATAAGTGACTTTACCAACAGAAAATATGCATTTACTTTAAAAATACAATTTTGTCTTAAGATGAGATGTAAGTGTTATGCTCAGACCTATTGTACCTCGTTAACTGGGATTTAGGCCCTAAAGTAATAAACAGCACTAGTGGATGTTTTAGGTACCTGTTAACAAAAATTGCCATCTTATTAGAACATTTTTCAGACTTAAAAATGCTATGCATTTATTGTAGCAGCAGGGTACATAATTATACATTTCATTTAAAATCAGTCTTGAACAACCCACAAGCTGAAATACATACAGTTGCATTACACTTGTTTAGTATAAATACAAAAAAGAACTAAAGCCTAGACACTGTTTAACTGGAGGCTTGCAGTCCCCCTGATAAAGGAGAAATAAAACTAGTCTGCAGAAGGATATACAATGTCTGCTGCAAGACTAAACCAGTAAGACAAAACAAATTTTTAATGCACTCAGTGTGCTCTCAGCTATCCAATATGATCCATAATACAAACATTTTCTAATGAACACGTGAATTTTAAAACTGAATGGAGATTTCAACATTCTTTGCTTTTTTGAAGTACTTTAGCTATATTATCTGTTAAACTGCATTTTTTCATATAGTACAATATCTGCATAATTCACTTTAGGAATGGTATAGTTATTTTAAGGAAGCACACTATACCTGATTTTAGTGATGATTTTATAGTCCCTTGTTTTATGTGTACAAATAAGCATAAAATATGCAAAGTTATCTTAGACTACATTAGATAAAAATGTGCATTCATGATTTTACCATTCACATGAGTCATGCTGAAAAAAATATTATATATCATCCTGTAAACCAGAGAGGTGTTTCTGTGTATGCAGGATGAATACAGCTGCAAATACCCTTTGAAAATTCACTGAGTACTATCAGAGCCTGTAATTGGTCACCATAAGGTTTCCTTCTAATATCAGCCTCAGGTTTTCATACAGGGTTGAATGGATCATAGGATGATAAAATCATAAGAACTACAGGAAAATAAGTCTAAAGACCATGTATGCTTTGTGAAATGCCACCCTCATGATGCACCCTCCTTCCTGGCCAGGAGAAGAAATTACAGGTACCCATGCCACCAAGTTATTTGGCACCATCACCACACGACTGCTCAAAAATAACATGTATATAGAATCTGCTAAGAGATCTCTTCTAAAATCACACTCTCTTTCTTTAAACATCAATATTTGCAACAGCTGAAATATAAATTCTACCATATGATCTGTTTCCTTAAAATACTTAAACAAAGCATTAGCAGACACACACATTGTCTCATGTTGGAAATATGTTCCTGCGTATATGTACCTGACATCCTTTCTGGCTTATTAGATTGACATTTTTGCATTCATATGTGCCTAAATATACCAAACCTTTGCTTGAGCATTACACTATTAAAAATGCTTGTGTTCCTTAATGTATATGCATATTGCACATGGATTACAAGGGACAGTGCCCAGTTTTGTTTTAGTTGGTTGACTTTCTCTTCACTGTATCTTTTATTTTTTCTTATTCCATTAGATAAAGTGTCACTTACATGGTATTTTTGTATCTAACTTCTATGTTAGACATAAAGATATCACAACATTTTTTTTAACTTCCTAAACTTCAAAACTTCACTTCCATGTTAAAGTGACTGTTGTATGATATACACCTACACAAGCTCACTGATATATTAACTTCTTCCTGCTTTTGCCTAGGAAATGTAGCACTCCTTTGCAATATAATAGTGATATTACAAACAATATTTACAATTTTTTTTTCTACTAGTTGCTCCCATTATTTATTTAGGATATCCAAGATCACTTAACCTTCTGCTTTTCTCAATTATTGTTCTATCCCTGAATTCAGTGCCATGCCAGTTTTATTTTGTACTATTGTCATGAACTGACCCTTAGAAATGTTCATTTGTACTGAAGAGGAGTGGTAACTTTTCTAATGCAATAATGTTTATAGGTGATGTGCTTTTCAGGACTCTTGCTAACCTTACTTTCAATATTTATATTTGATACAAATCTATGCCTATGTAATTGTCCTATTAAACTCAATATTGACATCAGTAACTAAATGGGCATAAACAGGTAATATTATTCAGTTATCCTTCTCGTGGAACCATCACATTCCCAACAATATTTAATTACATCTTGTCCATAAACCTTCTAAAAAATGAACATGACATAACTTACACAAATGGGCGTGCCCATAATTTGCAAATAATGCTCATTGCATACATATTGCTTTTCAAAACGAGTTCAGATAAAGCCAATCATAATTTAATAAGGGAACTTAGATAAGTGGAAAAAGTATTTAATAGCCACCATATTTTTTTTCAAGCCCCACTGGTGATCAGTACTGTTATTTAGGATGTAGGTATCCATAATCATAACTGTAATCATACACAGCTTTGAGAACATACCAACTGTATAAAATAAAAGCCTTCTGGCTTCTTGGCTTCTGGCTTTCCTTATTAGGCTTTTTAAAAATATTAAAGTAGGTTTACTGGTAAAAAAAGGCAATGATAAGTCTCATGGAGGGTTGCATTCATTTTCTACCTTTGTGAAATTTTGGTATTTCATATGAATGGGCACTTATGTCAAGTTAAACTCAAATATGTATATAAATTTTGAAAATTCTCTGTGTTAAAAAATTAATTGTTAAAAATAAGTTTTGACACCTTAAACTAGTTTCTATTTGCTATATGTCTATGTTTCTATATGGATCACCACTTTATACAAGGATGACTATCACACTATTATAATGGGACCACCTATAATGACACCACAGCCTCCCTTAACTACATTTCCAATAACACTTTCTATCTTTTTTAACTTTTACTATCTTTATTTCTCTTTTTTATTTAACTTAGCAAGTTAATTCTTCTTTTTACTCAGTTTACTCTTTCTTAAATAAGATCTGAAGTAACTGAATTCTTCTTTTCAGCTTTAGCTAAAATAAGAGTCACAATTCTTAAACCTATTGAAAAAGTTAATTTCCTGAAGGTTGCTGCATGTATGCTGTACTTGCTGGACTGGACTGGAACCAAAGTTTTCTTACTATACAATCCCCTGGATTCGTGAACCTTGCGCCAGGCGCACGCATAGCGTAGGCGCCACAACGCCAGATATGGCCGCCGAGCGATTCAGGTACGATCCAATTCCACGTGCACTACCGGCGTGTGCCTGAGTAGCGCCGCCACTGGCGTAGGTATGTTAAATACCCCATGTGCGGTGTTGCACCATGCAAATGAAGGCATATAGCGATCCACGGCGGCGCGTAGCATAAGGGCACGGCAATGTAAACCAAAAAAAACGGTTTACATATATCCAAACATGACATAGGAGTAACGGAAGGCTGTCAACGTCAGGTATCATACCGTTGCAATATGCCAATGGCGAAAGACACCGAGAATGTCAAAAGAAAACATGCACAAAATGTAAATAATGACATAAATGGAAACCACAGCAGAACCCCAGGACATGTCCGCGGAAGGTGCGAAACAATGAGATAATATGACAATGTCATAAAAGAGCAGTATAATACACATCAGCTTCACAGCCACAATACACCATAGTATGCATGGAAAGCCCCAACCACGGCGCAAGGGTTGCCAAGGAGTGGCGGCAGTGTTCAGCACCGTAACTATGTATTAGTAGTCAATGCCATGCAAATGAGGCATATAATAGTGAATCGCAAAACCCATGCCGGCATAAGCCTGCACCAAACAGCGCAGCGGTAATACACCGAGGAGTGGCCCAGAGGGAATACATGTCAACCGCAGAGGGGTGTGCCACTGTAGGAGGAAGCACATTGGAGCCCAGCAAACATGGGCTGTACAATGCACATCACAGCAGCAGGACCGGCGTGTGGGGAAATAGTTGCGCTGAGAGCACACAATGCGCGCAGAGATGCATGTGCACGAGGATGACTACGTTCCCCTAACCCAGTCATGTGACGGCCGCCCCGTCAACAACAACAGATACATGAAGGTGATGTGGAGAATATGAGGAAATGCGGAAGCAGTGTAATTGGAGTCGTAATGAGCAATCAACACCAATCAACCCACGAAGGGCAATTGGCGGTAGCTGTTAACTGTGCATGCAGAAACCCACAAAACAGGATAGGGGAGGCATATGAATGCAAAGAAAGTAGGGGATGTAGCAGAATTGCAAAGAGTGAAGAACCGATACAGCACAGCCAAGTAGAGAGGTAGCCTAACGGCGGCGACAGACAAAATGCATGATATGCCATGTCCCAGAAACGACACATGACAGGGCTCTGCAGGATGCAATCCAGGAAATAGTAGGTGCAACATGCAGAAACAGTAAGGTAAGGTCTAAAGCTAAACCAATGCAGGCAAGTGTAATGTAACACCAAAGGCAACAGCGTTGCAGTGCCAACGGTAAAACACGGAAGATAATCCACAGATACGGCCGCACAGACACACCCAATGACATCACCGGGTGTACAGCACAACAGTATAAAGTGTGAATGCACACAACACACAGCGTATTCCCAAACGCTGCACTTTAGGTGTAAACACACGGGAACTTTTAAAATGTATATGTTGGGTGCCGCCGTGGCGTGATACATCAGCATGTGTCAGAGACAGACGGAGTTGTGGAGGAGGGTGCCGACAACTGTAGGCCTCAGAGGAGAAGGAGAGTGTTCAGACCAAGGGTAACCTACCAGGGGCTTCAAGACCTGGAGATAGTAGAGTGTTACAGGGTGGACAGGGACACATTACAGCAAATAGCAGAGCTGTGCCGGCCACGCCTGAGAACAAGAAACAACAGAGGGGAGCCCATCCCAGTGGACACAAAGGTATGTGTAAGCTTGCAAATACTGGCTACAGGTACCTTTCAAAGGCCAACTGGGGATATAATGGGCATCTCACAGGCATCAGCATCCAGGGTACTACACCAGTTTCTGGATGCCATGTTACGACATGCCCATGAGTATATATACTTCCCCAGATCTCAGGAGGAGTTGGCTAGCAATATGCCCCACTTCCACCGTGTGGCACAATACCCGGAGGTACTGGGTGCGATAGACTGTATGCACATACAAATCAAGTCACCACCTGGGGAGCAGGGTAGACGCTACATAAACTGCAAGGGATTCCCCTCCATCAATTGCCAGGTCGTGTGCAATGCGCAGGGCATTATCATGGATGTGTGTGCTGGCAGCCCTGGAAGCTACCATGACTCCCATATCTGGCATGCCTCACAGCTGTATCAGGTATTCGCCAGGGGGGACATCACACAAGGCCACCTTGTGGGGGATGCTGGCTATGCACTGGAGCCGTGGATGATGACACCCATCAGAAATGCACACACACACATGCAAGAACGCCATAATGAGGCACACGCACAAACCAGAATAATCATAGAGTGTGTGTTTGGGATGCTGAAATCACGGTTCTGGTGCTTGGATACATCCGGTGGAGCCCTGCAGTACTCTCCAGGCACATGTGCCCACATATTCATAGTATGTGCCATGCTACATAATATGATCCTGCGGAAACAGCTGCTGCAGGGACATAATGGTGAAGGGCCACAAAGCCCACCACAACTGCCAAGGCTAGCACAGGCACAGAGGGTTCAGCGCCATGAACACACTGTGCCAGCCCCAGTAGGCAGACGGAGGTGTACCCAATATGCCTATGCCCTGGCAAAGAGGGAACGTATAGCACAGACTCTGACAGCGTAGGCCCCATGGACTGACACCACCCTACCTGCACACACAGTGAAATGGATGGCACACAAACATGGCCGCCAGTAATGTGTACCATATGGGTGGTCCCATGTGTGACTCCAACATAGGTAGCACCCAAACACTGCACACCCAACAGCCAGCGGAGCATGGAATGCCAACACCTTAACCGTACGCGGGTCCTACAGCAGACGGCGTTGCCGTATGCTGCCACGTTCGCCGCAAGGTGTATACATATGTACATATGTGCATACACAGATATGGAGATAGATATCATTACACACATAGAAATATATGTACACATACACATATATAAAGTACAACAGGTAAGACAGGGAATCAAAGGGATGCAAGGTGACAGAAAAGTAAGACGCGATATCTGTACATAGTAAACATAGTGAACGACAACCTGAGTATCTGGGAGGGTTGACAGAACAGGGAACGCCACCCATGGAAAGGTCAACCTACCTAAATGCATAATCGCGAGTCGGGATGATCGCCAGGCCACGGTACAGTAACAGTACATGTGTGGGTAACATTATTAGGATATGAGGGTGGAGGTAGACACCACCGCCAGTGATGTGGGCAACGCAGGTACTGTGTGCAACCGTCCCTGTGACAGCGGCAGTATGTGTATGTGTGCGGTGAGGGTGTCGTGTGTTCCGCTGTGCGAGTGCAATGTGTGTGCCACTGTAAAAAGAGTATGTAGGTGACATGTGACAGGCGGAGTGGAATAACATGTGTAGGCATACAGTATAGGAACCACAGGCGTATGTACAGCAGTACCCCCAAAGTAGTACTGAGAGCCCCTCCCTGGCTGGGCGCGTGGCGACGTAAAACGATGCAAAGCGAAAATGTCCCAGAATGTACCACAGGACTATAGCCAACATGAAATGCAAAGGACGTATGTACAAACCATGACCGTATGTATGACACCGATATGTTAATTGCAAATCGATACGTCGACGCGTTACACAGCAATAGTCATGTACCGCGGAAATATGCATGTGCTACCCCGGCACTGATCGTGGCTACGTACTGGCCCGTAAACACCGCTGTGTGTTCTACGAGTGTCAAACAAGCAATCGCCACCCGAATAGGTGGCAACCGGTAGCATACAGGCCGTCCCAAGTACAGGACCACAATGACCATAAATATCCGGGACAAAATGCCAAGGGATAGTCGGCACGTACGAACAACCGCAGATATACTACCGATGTGACGGAGGAATACATGCAGGAAGCACACATGCAGGCGATACCGACACCAGACGACATCAACACAACCTACACTCCCAGAACAACAGACAGGTAACTTGCAGCTCCCCAGGCAGGGATGGAGCACACACACAAGCATACCGTGTATGTAGAAATGCAAGGCCCACAACCCGTACCCGTCACCCACAACCACCGATATACCCCATCGCACATATCAAAGGGATACAAGCCGCAATAGCAGCACAAACATACAGGCAGTCAATGACAGCGGCATAACCACAACATCTCGCGTGGGAAACACTATCAGCAGCGGATGCATACCTGCATCCGTTGTTTAAAGGAATACAAGAGCTATGTTACACATCCGAATGCAAAACGCCATCGACAGACGCCGCCAGGACAGGGACACCCACATGTCGAACATAATACCATACCCAACACACACAATCCATGGCTAACACCACTGCGAAATGTACCTGACGCCACACATAGCGGCTGCAGTTACACATAACATAACACAATACAGACCATCTCCATGAAGGTAGTGCAAATAACCAACGCCCAGGCGAGGAATAAACCCATTGGGC
>NC_056726.1:1379456335-1379477240 GCF_019279795.1 Protopterus annectens | reverse complement strand
TCCTGCCTGAGGGTTGGTGCTTCAATTAATGGACAGATTTCCTCACTCTCTTCTAGTGAATCTCTTCTTAGTTGAGTGTCCCTAGTAGTTTTACGTGTTTGGGATCTAGTTTCAATAGGTTCTCTTACAAATGGTTGTTGTAATACCTCTGTTGCCACAGGATAACGTGGGGGGGGACCAGCCTGCCCTCCGCTTCATATCCTGGATAAGGTATCGGAGGGTGGAGGGAGGGCCGTCGCTACTACTGTATTATTATCTTCTTTGTCTAAGAATAATGCTTTGCATTTTTAGTCTTCTGTTCCCTTCGGTTCACTTCCTCAATCCACCTATGTGCTTGAGGAATACCTAACTGTCGCTGTTTTTCGCCTGACCATCTGCATCAGATTTTAACTGTTTCAAAAGTTTCACTAACGAAATTTTGTCTAATTTACCATCAAAGTCATATTTATTAACCCATTTTGCAAAATATCTCACATTATCTGCTCTCTGCAATTGCATATACTTCGCATCATCCGTCAAGGCGGATCTCGCGATCTCTTAGTGCACTGATTTCCCATATCTTAAAAAGACTGTTACGTAACCCTTCTCTCACACGCGTGGTATCTCCTTCCCTGTATCTACAGTAGTGTCTAGAATGACTGTTTACTCTGCTCTGTTTTCCCCTGATCTATGACCAAATATACAGTACTTCAATTCGTTCTCGACCTGCTATCACAAATCTTAACAACAACACACTGTAACCTGGTCCCTGATCTAAAACAAAGACAAAGAGGGAAACTTTTCCTTACCTGAGCCTCTCGTTTATGACTGCACGTTTTCTTCTTGGGATCCAGTTTTCCGCTTTTCAGCCACAGATCAGAAAGTGGACAGCCTCTTTACACACAACAATTCAGTCGGAGGTCTTTTCACTCAAGAAGAACCATTTTGGCAACTTCTCCTGCGCAGATTTATTACCACCCATGCACTCTGACCTGCAGCTTACCAAGAGAATTCCGGCTAAGAAGGACCAAAATGTCAAATAAGTTGTTAAAATCAGACTGTAAAAATCATTAGGCTTTTCAAAATGGCAGTCAATAACACAGGAAGCTCAAGTTCAAAACGTTTTACTAGTGTACACCAGGAGGCAAAAAACTATACTGTACAAGTATAGAGTTTTGTCTGACTCTATACAGGAAGCAACTTTGTTTATATAGTGTTTACAATCAGCTTTTGCCCACCTTACTGTCGTGGTCAGTCACAGGGCATTTACATCCCTATAGTCCACAATATTCTATTCATAAGAAGGTGCTGAGGTAATGCTTTTTAAAAGTTTTCCCATGAGAATAACACAGCCTTGCAAGGCACCTGGTCAATTACAATGTCCTTCTGTAAATGTTGCACTTTCAAGGTTCCAGGCCTGTTTGAATACAATAGTCAGTTCATTTCTTGATAAGTTCCTTTGTCTCTCTGGTAAGCAGCTGTACTCTATCTTCGATAGAGCTCACAAGGCCATCCTCCTCAGTGGAAGGAAGAAAGATATACATGTACATACATTTATTTTTCTCTAACCCAGCAGATAATTAATGCTGAAAGACATAAGCCTGCTGAACTGGTTACTGCCAGGGTCAGAGTTCAATCACACTGCAGCTAAGCTTCAGGCAATTGCATGCAAGATCATTTCTACTGCCATATTGTAAAATAGAATAAAATGCATTATGTACTATTTGCTTCTAAACTAGCACTTCATATATGTTTAGATATATATTTTTCTAACAACATCCATCCGGCATATGCATGTTATTCTGTCCTTTGCGTTGGCGTGGGTGTTTGGCCGCACGTCAACGCTACTCTCAACATGTGATGTCCCACCTTCCCCTTCTGTGCCTGTGGCACCCTGTTAGAAGGCGTCCTGTTTGGTAGGCAGATGTTCCGCTATATGTGTTGTGTTTGACATGTCTGCATAGCTAATCGCCGATCGTAACGGTGGTTGAACATACTGCCTTGTCCAGATGTGTACAGTTATGTGCACCGTGGCGTGTCTGCGCCTATGGGGTTTCGGCAGGTCCATACCACATGCGGGATGTACACGTGCTGCCAACGCATTCACAAGCAGCCATGTGCATATCTGACTGAGGTGGGTTGTGAACATGTAGGGTACATAGTTGCCAGTGGCACTGCCTGAGACAATACTACTTACCACATTTCATGTATGCCCCTTGTGTGTAGGTGTGTTGCTGCGCCAGGCTGCTAGCTGGGTTGGGTGCAGTCGTACATGGGTGCGGGATACATGCTATGCTGGGGCTATTGTATTACATTTGCATGCATGAGTTCTGCTTCTGGATATTACGCTTAGACATCGCCGTCCTATGTGTATGCAGAAACACGTTGCTGGGTGTGGTACATGTTGCTATGCACATGTTTGCCTGTGTTTAGGTATCTTGTTTCCTTCTTGTTGTTATCTACACGGCTACCCGGCTGTGTACTCTCACTACTGCTGGTGACCATGCCCATGTCGCTACTTCTATGTCGGTGGTGCGTGCTGACATGCTGTGGTACACCTTCACTGGGTATGCCCACTGACAGTGCATTGCGGAGACGGACCGCGGTATTACGCGTATCCTTTGTTCCTTGACGGGTACACTTAGGGCTTCATGGGTTGATGTTTGGTTCTCTGTTTTGTTGGGGCCGGGTACTATGTTGCATAGTCTGCGTGTTTCATTCTCCACGGCCCTGGCTGGTGCGGTTACTATTACGGGCGGCCTGTGGAAGTCAGCACTTTAGGTTGCTCATCGCCTGCTGGCTTGTACGCCTCGGACGCATCCTACTTGCTCGCCACGCGTGCCCTACGCACGTGTCTGTGGTTGCGGCGCGCACTCATTACTATGCATATGGCGCTGCTATGCCGACTATTCACTGCACCGCCGGCGCAAGCCTTACACCAGCCTTGCGCCGAGCTTCATGAATCCCGGGGAATGTCTTGTTGGCTGTTTACTGCTGAATCAGAGACACACCCCAGGATTCACAAAGACCCGTGCAAGAATAAGACTTTTCTTGCATGGAGTGGTTCATGTGCATTTAGAATAGCCGTGCGCCTTTCATATGCATGAAGATGCGCTGCTATTTAATCTAAATGGACACAAACCAGGAGCGAGTGCAGGGTCTTTGTGTCAGCAGTGCCTGCACTTGTAACAAGCCCCCTTCACTCAGAAAGTGCCGTTTGGCACTTTGTGACACAGATAAGTGTCAAGTTATATAATATTAGAGCATGGCTCTAATATATAGTAAACGAGTGTCTGCAGACACTGAAATATAAGTAACTAACATTTCAGTGTCCGTGGACACTGAAAAAAAAAACACAAACACCTAGAAGGCAGCAGCCTTCAAGTGCATACCCTCAAATATATGCACTCTTCCCTACATGCATGGAAGCAGTAAGGTAAGAGGAAATTAATAACAAATTTAAAAATGTATTTTTTTCATCAGATAAATCCAAAATTTAAGTGGTGCACAGCTTGTATGCATGGCAAGCCACTATGATTAGCCTGACTGAAATCCTGAAAATCATATACAAGTGCTACTGTGTTAAAAAACATCATCAAGCTGCTGTAGCATAGTGGTACTGCCATGGTATAGCATGTAGAACATGTTCAGTTTGACTCCCTCCTCTGCTAAATTATTTAATAAACTTTTAAGGAATTTGAATGATAGATGCCAATCATATGGCTGATGTATAGCACAGTAGGGGTGGAAATATGTAAAATATAAATGTAAAAATTATTTATAAATTTAATGAAAAAAATATATATTTAAGCAATGCTTTGCTAGTGTAAGCATTGCTTACCTGCTTTCAGCTCTGCTTACCTTGTGTAAGCATTGCTATGTGGATTTGAATGGAGCTAAGCATAATTCAGCATATTAAAACCAAACAATCAAGAAAAAGTGTGGGAAAACGGCCATATTTAAATCACACAGGTGGGATTACAGCCATAACCATTTGGGATTGCTCACAGCAGGACCAAAATGTCTGGCATTGGTGAAGGTGTTCACCTCTGAGTGCAATGTTGGGGCATCCAGGAGTCAAGGGTCATGGTTGGGCTCCTAATAAAAAACATAAAGGCAGGCCACTGCCGGGCCAGTACCAGGGTTCACAGTACAAAGCGGTGGCCTGGGACCAGCTTGCACATGATCTCACAGTGCCACTGGCATACCCCGGACTGGTGAGCAGGTACGTCACCACCATAATAACCTGAAGTGGAGGAGGGGGTGCACTCTTGGACCAGTGGATCCAAGAAGCCCGAGCGCAGGATGTCCCAGTATGCAGTCTTATGTATCTCTAACTAAGTATGGAAAAAGTTCAACTTGTGACTGTGCAGGTGTGATTGTGTGATGTCTCCCCATAGAGCTGCTGCGAAGAGGTCCCAGAATGTTGAGACTCATGCCCAGTGACTGGACCGGTTGCATTGGCAGTATGGTGAAATGAGTACAGAATATCCCCTACTATTAGCAGTAAGAAATCAAAATTATAGTAATGGTAGTACTGCCTGTATATATAATTGTACTGTAAAAGTCAGTAATAAATGCCTGTGTCAGGTTGCCAGTGTAATAATGGAGTATTCCCAGCTGCTGTGTAAAACTGATGTCAGTAGCAAATAAGGTACAATATGCAGGAGAGGAATATTAGAATATGCATGAGTGTGTCTGAGTGAACCTGCCATGAAAGTGCAATACTGTAACAGAAATGAAAAGCATTCTCCTGTGCAGACCATGCAGAAATAGTAATTGTGGATTTCTGAGTTGTACACAGATATGTATGTCAAAACGAATAAAGGTGATCCCACACACTGGTATGTGTCATCTCACTTGTACCTGAAAAATAGAAATGTGTATGTCCTGCAGAATGCATTAACTGAGGTGAACTGAGTTAGCACTGCTTGTCTTCAAACTTTAGAATGGGCATGTCAAATAACTGAAAAAAAGCAACAGTACATATTGCCATCAGAAAGTGTTTTACTTGTTTGTCTGCCAGCAGTGTCTTGTGTTAACCTTTCAATTTCAGCTGTATGTAGCTGTGAATCTACTGAAGAATGTATAAGACTAACAGGTGCAGACTTAAAACCTACACTGTGTACTCTTGAATCTAAATAGCAGTATGAAGTTGTAAAACAGTCAAATATGCAATCCAGCTAATGTGTACGTTTCACAAACAGTGACACCAGTCTCTGTTGTATATGCATAATGTGTGCTGAAAATGGGAAACAGATAATGCAACATGTCATAATAAAAGTACTGTGCACAAAAATATGCTGTTGTTGTGTCATTCGGCTTTTCCCGGTTAGGGGTCACCACAGTGAACTCCGGTCCGCTAATGACTGGCAATAGATTTTTACATGCCGAGTTGCCAGCCCTGACGCACAACCATCAATGAAGGTACGCCCATCCATGCATGTCTCCACACAGAAGACACTCTAACTGAGAACTGAACAGGACAACGTCTTACTGTGAGGCGACAATGCTACCGCAGCACCACCACCGCAGTCACTGTGCACAAAAATATGTACTAGATAGAAATGTCACAAACATGCAAGCCCTCCCCAATAGCTCAGTCTGATAAGAACTAGGCCTGTAGTTCAATTTTTCACACACACAATGGTTCAAATCCAGGGACCACCACTAACATCCCACAGTCTGGTTCTACAGCTGTAAACTACAATCTGAAGAGAAAAAGTAACATACTGCAAAATATAACAATTTCCATACAGGGCACACAGTTAAAATATCCTGCATAGAAATACTAGTATGATGTGTATAACTATGAAAGGTGTATAATTACTGTGTTGATCAACCCCAGTCCTACAAACAGATGCAAGCTAAACATCCACACTCTGCAGTCTGGCCCAGACAAGCCCCTCAAGTGTCACGCTGTCATGGATAGTTTCCCCAGTCGCCAAGAAACCTGCACACAGAGAATGTCACAGTAGATGCATGTGAAAGGCACAACACACTCCAAGGCCTGCAACTAATATGTGAATCTGAAATATGTGTAGAAATAACATTATAATGTGCACACAGTTCATCTGCACAGGGCCTACAGGTAAAGAAATTGGTATAGAAACAGGTCTGATGTGTATAACTAAAATAAGTGTATGATTGTTCTGTTAATATCTACAGCTGTTGGTGTGCTGTAGCAGCCCCATGGTCCAGCTAGAGTGTAAGTGTGGTCAGAATGTAGAGTAGCGAATAGTAGTATACTGACAAATATACTTGATAGCAGTTGTCAATTGAATCTGTTCCCTTCACCCCACCACTCAACTGGCCCAACCATCACACTGAAATAGTGAGTGCAGAATACCCCCTACTATTAGCAGTAAGAAATTAAAATTATAGTAATGGTAGTACCGCCTGTATATATAATTGTACTGTAAAAGTCAGGAATAAATGCCTGTTTCATGCTGCCAGTGTTACAATGGAATATTCCCAGCTGCTGTGTAATACAGATGTCAGTAGCAAACAAGGCACAATATGCAGGAGATGAATATTAGAATATGTATGAGTGTGTCTGAGTGAACCTGCCAAGAAGGTGCCATACTGTAACAGGAATGAAAAGCATTCTCCTGTGCAGACCATGCAGAAATATTAATTGTGGATTTCTGAGATGTACACAGATATGTATGTCAAAACTAATAAAGGTGATCCCACACACTGGTGTGTGTCATCTCACTTGTACCTGAAAAATAGAAATGTGTATGTCCTGCAGAATGCATTAACTGAGGTGAACTAAGTTAGCACTACTAGTCTTCAAACTTTAGAATGGGCATGTCAAATAACTGAAAAAAAGCAACAGTACATCTTGCCATCAGAATGTGTTTTACTTGTTTGTCTGCCAGCAGTGTCTTGTGTTAACCTTTCAATTTTAGCTGTATGTAGCTGTGAATGTACTGAAGAATGTATAAGGCTAACAGGTGCAGACTTAAAACCTACATTGTGTACTCTTGAATCTAAATAGCAGTATGTAGTTGTAAAACAGTCAAATATGCAATTCAGCTAATGTGTACATGTTTCACAAACAGTGACACCAATGTCTGTTGTGTATGCATAATGTGTACTGAAAATGGGAAACAAATCATGCAACATGTCATAATAAAAGTACTGTGCACAAAAATATGTACTAGATAGAAATGTCACGAACATGCAAGCCCTCTCCAATAGCTCTGTCTGATAAGAACTAGGCCTGCAGTTCAATTTTGCACACTCACCACAGTTCAAATCCAGGGACCACCAGTAACATCTCACAGTCTGGTTCTACAGTTGTAAACTACAATCTGAAGAGAAAAAGTAATGTACTGCAACACATAACACCTTCCATACAGGGCACACAGTTAAAAAATCTGAATAGAAATACTAGTATGATGTGTATAACTATGAAAGGTGTATAACTGCTGTGTTGATCAACCCCAGTCCTACAAACAGATGCAAGCTAAACATCCACACTCTGCAGTCTGGCCCAGACAAACCCCTCAAGTGTCACGCTGTCATGGATAGTTTCCCCAGTCACCAAGAAACCTGCATACAGAGAATGTCAAGGTAGATGTATGTGAAAAGCACAACACACTCCAGGGCCTGCATCTAATACGCAAATCTGAAATATGTGTAGAAACAACACTGTAATGTGCACACAGTTCATCTGCACAGAGCCCCCAGGTAAAGAAATTGGTATAGAAACAGGTCTGATGTGTAAAACTAAAATAAGGGTACAATTGCTCTGTTGATATCTACAGCTGTTGGTGTGCTGTAGCAGCCTCATGGTCCAGCTAGAGTGTAAGTGTAGTCAGAATGGAGAGTAGCTGTCAAAGGAAAAAACTTCAAAGACCAATACACGTAAGGTTCAGTTAAGGCACTTTAATTTACTTGCAGCAATGAGACAAAAACATGCAAACACAAGGATTTGTCTAACTACTAACAGGAAGTATGTTCATTCTTATGCTGTTTTACAAGACATGGCCTTCTAAGCTGACATAATCAAACACAACTTTAAGCATTGCACTACAGCAGGTGTTACTTCAGATTTTCTGCTGACATGACTAGATTTGTGAGAAACTTTTTAGATAAACAACCTGGCCTTGATGACCAGTACTTCACTTACAAACCTCTATTGTACAGTGTTACATTTCAAGGTACTCTTCTAATACAGATACAAGCAAATGCTGACTGCAGTTCATATTTTCAAGCAGGCTTTTGTCCTAATTATCTGCTACTTCTACAGCTGTGTATGTTCTCATGGCACAGAGGAACTTATTGTCTGAGTTCCATATAAGCAGTATTGTTCTATTCATTATTTTCCTAATGCAAGCAGAAATCATCTGCTTCTCAGTAAATTTCCAAGGCACAAGCAAGATTTAACTGACAATACAAGGTCAGAAAGCAACTGCAGTTTGTACAGATTTATGCAGTATGAAATAGAATAAATGTGTTAACTCTTTTAGGCTCTGAATGCACTAAGCATATTACTAATACACACATTAATACATATTTTTCTAACATTTCCCCCCTATTAATACTTTTATTCTACTTTCAAAATAAGCATAAACAGTGTGTTTTCTTCTCCTAACCTCTTCCACTCAGGATTTGCAGTTAAGAGAGTCATTCCGTTTAAACTTATGAAAGCATTTTCAGTCTTTTAACCGTTCTTCAAACTCAGTACTTTGATATAAGGTTTCAGAAACCAACATGTCTATAAGGTCTTTAATCAGTCTTTTCATGCAGGGGATACCACAAAAAACACATACTCCCAGTAGGAGCATACCTACACAAATGGCAATCAGGATGTTCATTAGGATAGTACCCCACTCCCCAAACCATTTCTCGAAAAAGTCCATCAGTGGGTTTGGGCCTGGTTTGGTCATGGCCGACACTTGCTGAATTACCTCAAGATGATTGTCTATCTCGTGTTTATGGTCAGGAATATACGAACAGCATTCTTCTTGGATTAAAGCGCACATACCACCTCTCACCGCTAGGGTGAAGTCGAGAGCCATGCGGTTTTGGAGCACTACAGTTCTCATAGCATTAAGTTCATCAGTCACCAATTCGAGAGCATAAAAAGTTGCATTGCTCATTACTTCAAGAAGTTTTGACAGTTTTCTCAGCTCCCAAATCAATTTCACTGCTCCATATGCTGGTGATATGCCTGCCCACGATATAACGCTATCACTCAAGTCCATATGTGTCAGCCCTTTGCCTAGGGAATGATGGTCTTTCCAACATGCATCGATTCATCCCACAGGATTCTCAGGTTTCTTGACGACCTCTCGGACATTTCGAATTTTTCCATGAGGCAAAACTGCAGTGTGTCGTATGGCCGGAACCAGGTGACCCAAAAAACAACTCCCAGACCAATTCTCAGGTAACCATTTGTATGCCTTTCTGCCACACACAAAATAACAATCCTCTACATTAGTAATAACCTTGCTATGAATGTACACTCGCCCTGCATGAAACATTTTTCTATCAATTATAGACAGCTGTTTATAAAGGACAGAATTATGTTTTACTTCATCAAGTGTTTTATGCATCAATCCAAGAAATGAATCATAGTTTGTATTACAATAAAGATCTACTTTGTTTCCTTTAGTATAACATCTATAAGGAACAGTCTCATTGCAATTGCTCCAACCCACCTGAACAGTATCATTTTTATAAAAACACACAGTTCCCTTTTGTGGAACAGACAAGTGCAATACTATTTTATCTTGCGCTGTAATGGTTGAAGTATCATAAATCAAGTTTTCCCAGGGCTCATTGACCCCTAGGGGGACCGTAGTCATTAATAACCCCCCATATGATGTCGGCAAAGCTGTGCAAATCCAGCAATTTGAAACATTGAAAGTTGCAGCACACACATATTTAATTGCCTGGTAAGTGTTAAAGTTTGGATGCCAGTTTATGAGTAACGCTTCACGTTTATTCAATTCAGTCTGGATGCTGGGAAAAAGAAAGGCCACAGCAAAAAGATTATTGTCACTAATACAGTTAACAGGATGATTATGCAATACTTCTGAGGAAAGGGTTGTTCTGCATTCCTGTTTCTTCTGGACTCTATCATTTTTACTCTTGGCATGTAACAAGATTTTTGACCAGGTCAAAGTTTTTAACTAATTTACAGTGCGTCAGGTGGATCCAAGAGACACGTTCTGCTATCTTGATTGCAGTGGGTGTTGACAAAAGCACTTGATATGGACCTTCTCACTTCAGAGATGCCCAGTTCTTTTTCTTAACCACTTTCACCCAGATCCAAGTTCCGGGGGACACTGCCACTTCTGACGGTCCGGTTCATTCTTTATCTGAAACAGAATTTAACTGCAACAAATGTTTAGAATTTAATAACCTACATATATACTCTGCTAATGTACCATCAGCTTCCTGGTCTGTGGGCATGAGAGATTTCCACTGAGGTATATGATAAGCCCTTCCAAAGAGCTTTTCAAAAGGAGTCAATCCTTTTGTATTCGGAACAGTTCTCATGCTCAACAGTGCCAGGGGCAGACAGTACACCCCGTTTCTCTGTGTTTCTAATATTAACTTCCTTAACTTACTTTTTAAAATCACATTATGCCTCTCTACTAGGCCTGCAGATTGTGGGTGATATGCACAATGGTTTTTTAAAGAAATACCGAAAAATGTACTTAGCTGTTGTATGGTCTGATTCATGAAGTGTGTGCCATGGTCACTGTACATCCTTTCCAGAATGCCAAATCTAGGGATGATTTCTTTGACAAGGACTTTGGCCACCATTGTAGTATCTGGATTTTTAGTCGGAAAGGCTTCCACCCATCTGGAAAACATATCTACAATGACAAGACAATACTTCTTATTTTCACATTTATTCAGCTCTATGAAATCCATACAGATAGTATGAAATGGACATGGTGGTATAGGAAAACTCCCTTGCTTGGGCTTTAATGCCCCTTGTGCATGATGTTTATTACAAATGTGGCATACCGCGCAGAATTTTTTAGAGTAATTTGAGAAGCCATATGTTGTGAACACTCGGTTCACCAGCTGTACCATTATCCCTGTTGAGACATGGCTCTGCCCATGGCTCAACAAAGCTGCATATCTAAACAAATTAGATGGCAATATCGGTTTCCTTTTTTTAGAGATGTACAGCACCTTTTCAAGAATTGCTCCTCGTTTTACCCATCTTTGTTTTTCAACTTTCGTAGTAAGTGTCTGCATTGTTTTTAACATTTCTAAGTCTAAAATCTCAGAGGGTTGTAATTCCTCATTCAAAAGAAATGCTTCTGAAGCTGCCTGCTTTGCAGCTGAATCAGCTCTCACATTACCTTTCAAAATCCTGTCCTGTTGCTTGGTGTGAGCTGTGCATTTATAAATAGCTACTTTCTGAGGTAACTGAATAGATTCTAAAAGATCTAAAATAAACTGTGCATGATTAATCGGTTTGCCAGTAGATGTTATCATTCCTCAATTTTTCCACTGTTGCGCAAAAACATGTACAGTAGAAAAAGCATACTGGCTGTCAGTAAAAATGTTTACACATTTACCCTTTGCTAAGGTACATGCCCGTGTCAAGGCAATCAATTCTGCTGCCTATGCAGAAGAACTGTGTGGTAAAGATTTCGCTTCTATAGTGTCTGTGTCAGAAACTACTGCATATCCTACTAGGTTCTGTCCTGCAGGACCCCTTTTGCATGAGCCATCCATGTAATATGTCACCTCAACATCATCCGAGGGAACATCCATAAGATCTTTTCTAGGTAGTGTCTTTTGCTCAATCACCTGCAGGCAGCTGTGTGGTGTGCCATCTGCAGGGGTTGGGAGCAAGGTAGAAGGGTTCAAAGTCGTACAACGTTCAATTGTCATATGAGGTTGGCTCAACAATATAGTCATACAGGAAAGATGCCTAGCAGGGGAAAGATATGCTACCTTTTCTTGTAGTAAAATAATCGCGACTGCATGAGGCACTCTCAATGTGAGAGGGTGGAACAACACTACTGAGGCCGAAGCCTGTGCTGCCATTGCAGCTGCAACTACTGCTTGTACACAGTGAGGTAAAGACCGTGCCACTGGGTCCAGCTGTGATGAATAATAAGCAATAGGGTGTTGCTTGTCCCCATGCTGCTGTGTTAACACTGATGTCATATAACCTTACTTACAATCTACAGTTTGGAAAAAACATTTATGATAGTTTGGTAATCCCAAAACTAATGAGGACGCTATTAACTGTTTCAGTTTACAGAAAGCAGATTCTGCTTCTGGTGTCCATTGTAACAAATCCTGTGCTGCCATAGGCTTTTTATAAATCAGGTTAGTCAGCGATGCAGATTCCAAGGCATAGTTTGTAATCCAGCTCCGACAAAAATTAGTCGTACCCAGGAAGGACATCATTTCCTTCTTGGTAGTGGGTTTTGGTGCTTGCAAAATCGCTATTTTTCTGTCCTCATCCAATGTCCTACCCTCCTTGGATATTACATATCCTAGTTATTTAACTTGTTTTTTCCAAAGCTGCAGTTTATTTTTGTTTACTTTATGTCCTTCAGTGGCTAAAAATTGTAATAGCGCTATGGTATCTTCTTTACAATCTTGCTGGGTGGGGGCCGCCAGCAGGATATCATCAACATAAAGCAAAATCTGACTACCTCTTGGTGGGGTAAATCCCGCCAAGTTGCTTGCCATCTCTTGTGAGAATATTGTTGAACTTTCACAATACCCCTGTGGTAGTCGCGTATATGTATACCTTTTCCCCTGAAATGTGAATGCAAACCAATACTGACTGTCAGGGTGTATTGGTATCGAAAAAAACGCATTGCTAATATCTACCACAGAAAAATATTTCTGTTGAGGTTTTAAATCATTCAACAGGGTGTGTGGGTCTGGCACCGTAGGTGCCCTTGGTATTACTGCATCATTTACAGCTTGTAAATCTTGGACCATACGCCACTCCCCATTCGCTTTCTTAACAGAAAATAAGGGTGTGTTACATGGTGAATCAGGAGATTCCACCAGCACCCCTTCCTTAAGTAAAGCTGCTATAATAGGTTTGATTCCTACCTCTGCATCTTTTCTTAAGGGATACTGTCTCTTTTGTGGTCTAAATGCTGACTTTGGCATAATAGTAACTGGTCCCGCAGTACGAATAAGTCCTACATCTGGTATATTCTGTAAGGCATTCTCTTCCTCCTTCAATAGGAGTGCTAATCAGCTGTCCTTGCTAGACTGCAAGTGTACAGCTGGGTGGGTCTGAGTTATCCAATTCAACTTCTGCATTTGTATTCCCTGTTCTGACAGTTCTAACTCTGTCTGTTTCTCCCATCTCGTGACTTTTTCTCCCAAGTCTACCCATTTCACATTTTTTCCTTAGTTAAGCTAACATGTGGTAATCGATTAGATTTATAAAGTGCAAAGAACTCCTGGGGCAATGAACAGCTGACTACACTGTTCCCTTCTGTGTCCCAGTACAGATTACGTAATGCCAATCTGTTTGCAAGGTTTCTAAACAATTCTTGTTCATATTCCTTATCAGGTCCTGGTGTATTACAATAATACAGAGTACAGTGCAACAAATGTTGTCTATCAGTGTCAAGGGAGGGGAACTTGCTGATGGCTACATTCATCATCTCTTCAGTCACCGCCCCTGGACCAGTCGTAACCAAGTCCTGGCTGTACCAATAAAACATTCCACCCTCTGATTGCACTGCAAAGGTGTCAATTTGTCGCTGTGCTTCCATACCCTGCATGGTTGGAACTACTGCTATACCAAATAGCTGCATAAGGTCTCTGCCTAAGAGGTTTACTGGGCATTTTGCAGAAACAATTTTGCTTTTCAGGGTCAATCTTGAAACAGGATCAGTTATCACAATATTATGGGAGAGGGGCTCCTGATCCAGCTGTCCATTAGCTGCTTTCACTAATATGTAATCAGGTGACTCTGAATTCTCTGGCAGCTTGGAGGGATGTATCAGGGTCCATGAGGCCCCTGAGTCACACAGAAAATGTGACTTCCCTCCCTTCTATCAGGAGTGTGACTTCTGGTTTTGTGTCTGCTAAATAGAGCTCTAAGCTCAATAAAGCCAAATCCAATATTTCATTTTCGTCACTATCTGTGACTTCTTGCACTTCCTCTATTTCTTCCATCACATTCTCTACTCCCTCTATCACATACTCATTTGTCCTTTCTCTGCTATCCCCTTCTAGTGATTCCTGACTATCATATAGTCAGTCCTCACCCTCCTTATCTTCCGTAGTTGCCTTCTTATTTTTCTTGCAATCCCTTGCCAAGTGTCCCTTTTTACCGCATTTAAAGCACTCACCCCTTTTCTTTTGCCCTTCAAAGTCCTCTGATCATTGATCAGATTGTTTGTTTCCCTGGGCATTTCTCTTGCCCTTTTTCCTGGACTGTACTACATAAACTTCTGCTTCGTCTTCTACAGAAAATACTTGGGCTTTCTTTTTCTTTTTGCTATTAAAATGCCTTTCGGCATGCCTAGCATATTCAAGCAATGACTGTAATCTGCTTGTACGATGATCTACCATGTGTTTTGTAATAAAACTGCTTATGGGTGTAATACTGCCTATCACAAATGCATTCTTTAACTGCTGCTCATATGGGGAATCATGTGTCTGGTCTTCAGGAACCTGCATTCCACAATGGTTATTGAAACATTCTAACAGTCTGGCATAATATCTGTCAACAGTCTCACCTTCTTGTTGGATGCATTGATTAATGCAAGTCCAGTCTGCCCTTGGCTTCCATTTCTCAGAGATTCAGTCTGTAAGACCTTTCACTCTGTTGTCTAACTCTGCGCTGCTATGTGGGAGGGGCCTGAGCACAATATCACGGGGATTCCAGTCGCCACTAATCATGTGCCAATCTGGTCCCACAATTTGTCTGACTACTTTTTCTACCTCTTCTCCGTTTAAATTATAACTCAGCCTCATTCCTTGCAAATCTTCTAGGAACTTTCTAAAACTAACTATTGGATGGGGAATTCCCTCAGTGGCTTTCTGGATGTCTTCCGGAGTCCAGGGTCTATACACTAGAATAGTTGGGTCCTGACCTTCTTGCCCTGCCTGAGGATTAGGCACTTCTATAAGTGGGCATATTTCTTCTTCACTCATATATCGTGAATATTACCCATTTGATATAACTCAATGTTCCCTTTTGAGTTTCCTGCCCGTGTTCGAGACCTGATCTCGACGGGATCTCTAACAAATGGTTTCGCTTTTGTAATGTCTCCATTTGCAATGACATCAGGATATCGCAGGGCTGGACTAATTTGTTCACTTGCCTCATATTCTGGTAAAGGAGGTGGAGGGGCTGACGCTATTACTAAGTTATTGTCCTCCTTATCTAAAAACATTGCTTTTGAATTATTACTCTTTTGTTCCCTTCGGTTTACTTCCTTAATCCCCCTGTGTGCCTGAGAAATTCCTAATTGACGTTGCTTCTTTACCCGACCTTTAGAATTGGTTTTAAGCTGTTCGGCAAGTTTGACAAGCAAGGATTTCTCTAGTTTACCATCAAATTCATATTTATTAACCCATTTTGAGTAGTATTTAATATTATCAGCACGCTGTGACTGCATATATTTCGCATCTTTGGTTAACAGCGGATTGTGGGACCTTTTTTGTACAATTATTACCCATTTTGTTCAACCCTTTTAATCGTTACGTAACACCTTATTTTTACGTGGTATCACGGATATTTTTATAGTCTCTTCAGAATGACTGCCTACTTGCTCTGTTTCCCTGATCTATGACAAG
Source organism: Protopterus annectens (assembly GCF_019279795.1). Lineage (NCBI taxonomy): Eukaryota > Metazoa > Chordata > Ceratodontiformes > Protopteridae > Protopterus > Protopterus annectens. The sequence goes on along the minus strand of NC_056726.1, from coordinate 1,379,461,484 downwards.
ACAGTAATCTTTCTGTCCTTGACTTATAGACAAAGTCTCTAACAGGACAAATACAAATCTAGTCCCTGATCTAAAACAGAAAAAGAAGGTAGATTCACCTTACCTGAGCCTTCATGATTGATCACCTGGTTCGAGTAAACCTGTCCTTCAGTTGCAGATCAGAAAGTGGCTGGCCTCTTTTGTACGATAATTCAGTCGGAGGACTTTTCAAATAAGAAAAAACGATGTGGTTTCTTCCCCGTATGGTTTCAAGCCGCCTGGCCTGTCTGATCCAAGGCGAAGTGAAGGTTTCCGGTCCAAAGGACCAATCTGTCAAAGGAAAAAACTTCAAAGACCAATACACATAAGGTTCAGTTAAGGCACTTTAATTTACTTGCAGCAAGGAGACAAAAACATGCAAATACAAAGATTTGTCTAACTACTAACAGGAAGTATGTTCATTCTTATACTGTTTTACAAGACATGGCCTTCTAAGCTGACGTAATCAAACACAACTTTAAGCATTGTACTACAGCAGGTGTTACTTCAAATTTTCTGCTGACATGACTAGATTTGTGAGAAACTTTTTAGAAAAACAACCTGGCCTTGATGACCAGTACTTCACTTACAAGCCTCTATTGTACAGTGTTACATTTCAAGGTACTCTTCTAATACAGATACAAGCAAATGCTGATTGCAGTTCATATTTTCAAGCAGGCTTTTGTCCGAATTATCTGTTACTTCTACAACTGTGTATGTTCTCATGGCACAGTGGAACATCTTGTCTGAGTTTCATATAAGCAGTATTGTTCTATTCATTATTTTCCTAATGCAAGCAGAAATCATCTGCTTCTCAGTAAATTTCCAAGGCACAAGCAAGATTTAGCTGACAATACAAGGTCAGAAAGCAACTGCAGTTTGTACAGATTTATGCAGTATGAAATAGAATAAATGTGTTAACTCTTTTAGGCTCTGAATGCACTAAGCATATTACTAATACACACATTAATACATATTTTTCTAACAGTAGCGAATAGTAGAGTACTGACAAATATACATGATAGCAGTTGTCAATTGAATCTGTTCCCTTCCCCCAGCACTCAACTGATCCAACCATCACACTGAAACCAACATGGGTATGAATCAAGAGAAAATAACTAACTTCACCGAATGAAGTAACCAACGTAGAATACTGTGAATGAAGAAAACAAAAACACTGGATCCACATGGCAAACACTACTTTAATAGATACTCACAACAAAACTCAGATGAATATATAGTAAGTGCTTTCACGGTTAAATACTGCTTCATCAGACTACAACATGGGTATGTTCCTAAACAAACCTCTACTGTCGGTACTGTTGTTCCATTTGTTTTATCATTGTTTAAACTGTGTGCATACTAATATTCCCTGTTGAATAATCATTTTATTGCCAGGCTAACATACCACTAACTGTCATACTGTTGGAACCCTGTATGCCATTCCATATATGCATGGGTTCTGTTTGCTAGGGCACTGTTACAATTGCACTGTTTTAGGTAAATGGGAATATCCATGCATGCTTTTTTGAATAATGTTGTAATGTGTTGTGCATGACTAACCAATATTCATTGTTAATTTCCACACCATAGCACATATGAGAAGGCAGATCCCAGCGGATCCGCCTCTCCCACCCCACCTGGCCGAGGCACTGGGTCCCAGCATGTATGGGATCCAACCCAGACCTCCCTCATCTGCTGGTCCTGCACCACCCTCGGGTGAAACCACTGCAGAGGATAGGGCTTGCCCCCCCCCCTGCAAGTGGGTGTGGTGAGAATTTTGTCACACGGGACAAGGTTTTTGGCATGGTGCGCAGTGTCCTCCAGACAGAGCTGGATGACTGCCTGTACCAAGTAGAGGGCAAGCTGGCACAGCTAGAGGGGCAGGTGTCCCCTCCAGCCCAGTCCCCAGCACAGCCCCCTTCAAGGATGTGAAGGAGTACTGGTGACTACCATTGTGTGGGGACATCAGGGCCACTACTACCATCTGGAGGGCTAATGAGCCTCGGATTCCAAACCATCCTCCCCATCAAGGTGTTTACCCCCCCCATGTGTCATACACCACCCCTGTCTGCTGTCATGCCTGTCTTGTCCGTCTGCAAATGCAACCTCTCCTACTAAACCTCCCTCACCACACTTACCAATAATCCTTCCTTAACATCCCACTCTCCCCTTAAAAAAAAAAAAAAAAAAAAAAAAAAGGGCATCTGTCCCATAAAAAAATCACATCCCATACATAGCTCTGCATTTTATCCAGAAACATGTACCCATCACACAATCTAACCCTACCAATCATCTGTATTGTATGATGCCCACACACCTCCCTGTAGCGTGTGAGGCTCCAAATTCTAAATTGTCCACATTGAAAGCAGATGTTGCTTCCAAAGAAATGCAGAGCTATGGTCCTTTCCTACACTTACCCTGCACATCCCTACTTGTTTCTCCTCTTGTTTTTCCCCCTGCTTGCCCCAATTTCACCACTTTCCTATCTCACATTTTTCTTTTCTTTATTTGAAATTAGTGTGGATTTAAGTGGCTGTAAGTGGATGTAAGTGAAGCTAAGCTCACATAAGCATCGCTTAGCTCTGTGCAAACCTGCTTACAACTGCTTTAAAGTGCCTTAATCACTCTGCCTCCAACAGCCCCTGTTCTGCCCAGCAACAAAAGAAACAGCCCTTGCAAGTCACAAACCCAAGACACTGTAAATGCTACCAGAGATTTACTACTAAGCTATTTCAGATGTAAATAAACCTGATGTCTTCACAAACATATCATCAAGCACAGTCATTCAACAGTAGGGGAAATGTATTTATATATGTAGATGTATGTATATATATATATATATATATATATATATATATATATATATATATGTCTACATATATATATCTATATCTCTCTATCTCTTTCTCTCTCTTTCTGTATATACACATATAAAATTGCTTGTCGATCAAATGAATTGTCGACCAAATAAAAGTCGATCAAATGAACTGTCGACCATGTGAATTAGACACATCTATATACATACATATATATATATATATATATATATATATATATATATATATATATATATATGTAAAACACAAAAAATAATATATGACCAAAGGCACTGTTAATGGAGGTGAAGGGGCCCAAAATAAGTACCTCTTGTAATCATTGATATCCCATCCTTCACAGGTGAACAGATCGCCTTGCAGCACAATAACCAACACTTGCACGTCTCATACCCAGGACCCTACACAACATAGCCACAAGTTAACAGTAATCCATCTCAGCTGTACGATGTCATAGGTTCATATGTTCATAGGTTCATACTAGGCTATCTGCCCTGGGGCAATTATAAGCCTAGCCCGATTCTGTATGGCTTACGCCACCCCTTGATTTGAGTATACTGTTCCCTTTTTAAGGTTTAGTTCACTGTGCCTCTGTCCAATAGTGACATGGGAGTAATCCCTGGGACAAACCTACGATCCCCCATCCAACTTTCGTGAATCTTCTTGAAGAGATTCAGTGAGGTGCTCTGCCTCACATGAACTGGAATTCTATTCCAGAGCGAAGGGAGCCTCTGGGTTATGAATCTGTCCCTCCAGCAAGTTCTATGTATTTCTGTGCTGAGGTTCAAGTCCCTCCAGCATGTGGCTCTAAGGGATTTAGATTTACTGAGGTGGAGCATGTCCATTAATTCTGGATTTGACATAGCTTTGTATGTCAGGCATAGATCGCCTCGAAGTAGGCGGTATGCAACTGAGTAGAGCTGGAGATTTTTAACCGAGTAGCATATGGCATCTGTTTGAGACCCTTGATCCTCTTGGTGAGATACTTTTGGGGTCTTTCTAATTGCTGCAGGTGTCGGGTAAGGTACATCCCAAAAGGGGCATTGTATTCTATGATGGGCCTGATGAGGGATGAATAAAGGCACGATTACCTCTCTTGATCTAGATGTGAAACCCTTCATGATGAGGTGGGCTATGTAGAAGGTCTTTCTAACCACTTTGGCAATGTGGTTTTCAAAGGAGAGATTGCTATCAACTTGGGTCCCCAGGTCCCTAATAACTTTCTCTGTACTTAATGGGTTTCCGCCTATGTGGTAATTTGTGGGCACATTGTTTTTGCCAAAGGGTATGACTATACATTTTTTGGCATTTAGCTTTAAACCATGGCACTGGCACCAGTTATCTGTCTCTGTGAGACCTTTTTGAAGGATGTTTGTGTCAGCTGGAGAGTTGATTATGGCGCCCAGTTTTCAGTCATCTGCGAACTTGGTGAGCCATAATCCTCCCACATTTGCCTGTACATCGGAAAAGTATATACCGAACAAGAGTGGTCCCAGGACAGAACCCTGAGGGATGCCACTTGTGACCATTTTCGAGTCGGACATGGCTCCAGCAACTCTCACTCTGTGGGTTCTGTCTTTGAGCCAGTTTGCGACCCATCTTGTGATATAGGGGTTTATATTTAAGCTGGATAGCTTATCTATGATGCCCGAGTGGGGTATTGTGTCAAATGCCTTTGCAAGGTCCAGATAGGCTGTGTGGACTACCTTCCCTTCATCTATGGCTTTGGTGACTGTTTCAAAGAAGTCAACCAGGTTCAAAAGGCAGGATCTGCCCTTGACAAAGCCAAACTGGGTAGGATCTAGTGTCTGTAGGTCCCCAATGTCTTTGTTTATGAGCTCCATGATGATCCTCTCCATAGCCTTGCAGACTAAGCTAGTCAGGCTTATGGGGCAATAGTTTCCAGGGTCCGTAGAGGCTCCACCTTTGTGGAGTGGGACCACTGTTGCTGTACACCATTCTGTGGGCACATATCCTGTAGTGAGGCTGAGATTGTATAGCTGTTTTATTTGAGGAATTAGTTCCTGTTGGAGTTCATGTAGGACGCAACCTGGGACGCCATCTGGTCCCATGGAAGCAGTGTTTTTTGCTTTGTAGAGGGGCAGCCTTCACATGAGCATCAGAAATGTTTGGGAGGCAGCCCTCTGCCGGGATAGATACTTGCTCTTTTGGGGGGGAGGGGGTGGAGAAGTTTGCACTGAACCTGTCTGCCAGGATATTGGTGATGTCTGTGGGATCAGTGTAGTTTCTGTCATTTAGAATCAACTCAGAACAAGTCTGGGAGTTGCATCCCA
>NC_056726.1:1379446335-1379451335 GCF_019279795.1 Protopterus annectens | reverse complement strand
AAAATATATATAGTCTTTTCCTGGATTGTAGTAATGAACAGATGTGCATAATCTGTAGTATTGTGGGTTTGTACTGTTGATGTACTGAAATGTTACTCCCACCCTGTAGAAATGCCACAGTTGTGGCTACTGACATCACATCTCTCACACAACTATGTAGGTCCCTCTGGTATACCTCTGGGGTAGTAGCCTGTAGCTGGTGAGTATGGTGCTGTTTGTTCAAGTTTGCCAATACCCCGGCCATGTTATGGCCATGGTATTTGCCATGCACACATTTAACACACCTATGCATAATGCATGCCGTACATGTTCACTTATTGCTCTGTTAACTGCACTGCATCACAGTGATGACCATGGTGGCATATCTGAAGGGTATGTAAGAGTCCTGCAATATAACTAACAACCTGTCATTGCAAGATGTGTGCACAGAGATGAACAGAATGGTGAGATAAATGGCCTAGAGTAGGAACATGTCTGAAACATCACCCTTATACAGTGCTACAACAGTGCATATACCACTTTTACAATGGCAACTGTTACAGATCTACACAGCGGCATATCACAATACCACATTCCACAATGCTTACAACCTGTAATGTGGTCCTAACATGAGCAATGGATGTGTAATATGGAATCCTATGTTAGGAGAGCAAATATGGGGGATACATACCTTAACAAACACTGGAAACATATGTGTGCACACACTTCAAATAACATATTGTGGAAGCAGCTTTTGAGGTACTGACAGCATTCACTCGTCATCAGTATGCACCTTCCATCAAGTACAGGTCTTCAATGTCACACCACAAAATGGTCTACTTTCCAAGACTTATGTCCATCACATTTGCCCACTCACCTGCAACAGAGGCAGCTGTGGCTTGCACACATCTTACAAGCCATGGAATGGATCCCATACCCAACAGGTAGTGGGACATGTAGCCTTACCTCACAATTGCATATACAATGGCAAACAGTGCAGACAATCATGTATGTGATGAGGAAGTATGGGACAACATTAATGTAGAAAATAAACAGATGGCTATCCAAGACAGATGACGACACATGTTGAAAACTGGTCATGGAGGCTGCCTAGAAATGTGCCGCAACACTGAGGGAGTTGCAGGAATGTCTAGCAAGTACTGGTTGCACAGTCCCTGTGTCGACAATTGCCTGGACTCTGCATAAGTGTGGCCTATGGGTTAGGGTAATCAGATGGAACAGTTGTTCCACAGGAAACATCAGCCAAGGCTCTCTACAGGTAGCATATGCATAACATCAAACGTCCCCCAAAGGCATGTGTTGCAATGTGTAATGGTGTTCCAAGACCAAATTTGAAACCTAAAGACAGTATCAATTAAGATGCATGTGCTGCGCAAGCAACACTTCACTCCACCTCAGGTTCACCATCCCTATCTGTACTTTGCTGGTGCCAGTGTACACCTGTATTGTTTGCTGTTCATTAGCAGGGACTAGGCTGGTACACATGGTGTTCTGAATTTAGGACACTGCAAAATGGCACTCAAGTGTGGCCCATAGATGTCAAGCATCTGCAAAAAGGCTGAGTATGGGGAGGGGTGTTATCCTGAAATACAACAGTGAACTGAAGCAGACATCCAAAGCTCGCTAAGAATGGTTGTATCTGCACACAGTCAAGGCCATGAATTGTGGCAGACAGAACCCTGAATCCACAGCAATAGTGAAGTTACTGTGACCTCCAAGGGTTGTGTACATGAATTGCCCTTGCAATCTTGCAGAGTTGGGGGACATTGGTAGGGCAGAATGACCAAATACTGGCAAGTGCAGATGGGCCATGCTAGTATACTCCTTCCAGGAATAGTGACTGCTGTAGTACACTTAACAGTTGATGCAACAAACCATCATGTTAATGGTGTGCACACCACATATTGTATGCATCCCAATCAGCATCTGCACAACCAACACATTTGTTTGATACTGCATTTTATTGCACAGGTCATATGTCACATATCAGGTTCATGTAATGTTAACATATGCAGTATTGTGGCCCCATGGCATATCAGGGAAGAGGGTGCCATGTCAATAAGGGTGTGTACACTCCTCATAGCCACAGTAAGGTTTGAAGGTTGTCAGTGTAATTGTATTTTATTGCTCATACATGCACCGCTAATGATGAGATCTGCAAATCAGACATCAGGCATTCACTATTGACATCTATCCACATATCATCCCAGGTATGTGTTGGACAAACACATAGGGGCTGTGAGCAGCACAGAAAACATAACTGACACACATATACACATTCAGCAATGGCGTGTACACCTGTGAGGTATGGTGCACAGTACATGCCATGGTGCTAAACAGTTGCATAGCAATACTGTGTACATGGGTGCAGTGTGTTGGGACAGATGGTGGGAATCCTCAACCGTGCAATGTCTGTGCTTGAGCATATAGTGGGAGTAGTGTGATGACCACATGGATGCAGGTCAGCAACACCAACAGATGGAGGTCGACAATCACGTGCAACAAGTCACAGCCACTCCCGTAGTGGCAGTACCAGCACCAGCACTGAAGGGGGGGCACTGCCACACCACAAAATAGCAGGCTACGTACACGTGGCCCTGGCCAGTCCCAAGAGAGACCCAGATCCAGCGGACATATGTCATCATCAGAGGAGAGTACCAAATCTTGGCTTGTACCTGGTAGTGCCCATGGAACCTTTGGCAGGCACAGTTCTCATGTCTGTGGCCAGAGACAGTGAACTGTACACCCTGCCAGGTGTGGTCTGCAGCTATCCAACAAACCCATGTATAGGGCAGCCACCTTGCAGAACTATGTGCCTGCACATACACACACATCTCCAACACTGCTAGGGCAACTCCATACCTGCACACACCACATTTGCACAACCCAATTAATAATGAAACCCCCTAAGACTCACACATGATGTCAAGCAAACAGCTCAGCCTAGGTCTCTGGCAAACCCACAACATAGCCTGTGCATATGATGATAGCGGTGCCACATCCCTGTTATACATAACATTGATGCAGGGACAGGCTAATATGGTTCTGATGCACAGGGTGACTGTACTAAGGTTTACCAATGTATTGCTGTCTAATATGTTTTCAGCACTAAAGTGTAATGCTTACATGTCAGGATGTGTAGCTGTCCAGCCATGATGCAGTATAGCTGTTAATAACACTGAGTGATTGTGGTCTCCATAATGTATTACATTTGTGTTGTAGGTGTCTATGTGTCAGCAGGATGTTGGTCTGCTGTTGTTTCCTACAAGGGGTATGGCACTGTGGTGACACTTTGACTGTGCCATATCCATGGTACAGCTGAACACAAGCCACAGATCTGTATAACAGTTACTGCATGTGCCACATGCCTGATACGTCTAAGGGGTGTATACAGGTGAGTGCATGGTGGCTGATGTCAGCAGCACTTCTGCAGTGGACAATGGTAAGTGTACTGGGTAGTACACATCACATGTTTGTGTATAACACACACGCACGCACACACACACACACACACACACACACACACACACACACACACACACACACACACACACACACACACACTCACAGAGGCTTTGGTGTTGATGCAATACACAGAGAATACTGTACACATGGATGTATGTACTTTTGCAGGGAACCCATTTTAGCCTATGTAATTCCACCAAGACAGAATTGTCTCAACAGCACATTGGTAAATAATCAGTCTGCTAGTTTAATGTCATTGACAATGGTACCGGCAGGGTATATGTCCCCTTCCCTAATGTAGTGCAATCCTCAACTTGGCAAACATAGGTGTGTTGGTGTAGGTGGCACAACCCTACCCTTTGGAGGATGTGGGGTGGTGTAGAACCACAGGTTGTGTGATTGACAACTACTTAACCTGTTAATATAAAATGTACAGTATTACAGCTAAGTGGGGGGATACACACAACAATAACAGCAATGATGCTGGCTGGGTCCACAAGATCCACACCCAGCCATATATAGCAACCCCAGTATCGCTGTACAGTTATACAGTGGGGAAGAGGGCATTTAAACATCTACTACTAGTTTTGATGGAATGAATTTCCACAAGATGATACCTGTTAAATGTTAGCATTTGCCAGTCAGATCGCAGTCAGATGACCTCCTGGGACATGTATTTTCTGCAAACTGAAGCAGATCCCTCATATACACGTGCACACACTCTTAACTGGCAACACTGAGAGTAGAACAATACCTAGGTACTTATTCTTACTAATGTGTGTGGCCTTAATTGCATACACCACACAGCTTTTAGGAAGAGGTGTGTCCCAGGTTACTCGTTAAGTGAAGAACATCCCTAGGCCTTATACAGTATGGTAATGGGGGATGTACTGGTTGTTTATGAACAATACATGGTGTGACATACTGTCATATACACATTGACAAACACATAACAGTCATACACACATCTGAGAGACCTGGGTCTATCAGTACTAACTACCTTGTCAGTGTGCTCATTCTGTTACAGATAAGTTGCACACAGCACATGCATAATTGGGCTGGATAGTGTAATTGGTTACCTGTATGGCTCATAGTGACAGAGGTCCCCATACAGTGGACCTTGGGAAATGTACTGGGGGTACCATGGTATAAAAACAGTAAACCCAGCACCCACACTCCACATTGGATATTGTACTCAGTGAAACCCATGGTAATACTCTGACATACCCACAATCAAACATTGACCAGGACTGCAATACAACTCCTTGTCTATCTCAAGAGTGCTACTACAGGGATATGGATCTATTGTACATACCACAGGGACAGTAGTGTGATGCTTTGTCATGGCTCTTCTATGGTCAGCAACATCACTATCCCTTATACTGTATGGCAAGGTATATTGTATTTGGAGAATGTGGCCTCAGACTGCTGTATCCTACAAGTATACACACTTGCACACATACACAGACTTGCTAGGACTCAGTGGGTAACCCATGGCTGTTGTGCTGGTACTGCAAGCTCCAGATAGCCCATAG